>NW_026267189.1:773623-777409 GCF_000697945.3 Frankliniella occidentalis | reverse complement strand
GAACTATTTTTAAAATCAGATGAAATCAATAGAAATGCAATTAAGGACAGAATGATGTGGAAAAATATTCGTTACATTAGAGACGTCTTTTATATCAGTCTTCGAGGGAGCGGACGGCAGCAGTCGACGAAAGCAGATTTTCAAAATGCAAATAGGAAATCAATAGGGGGTGCGGAGAGATGCAAAACAACGGCAAATGTTGAATCAAGACTCGAAGAACTTATGCAGTTTTACATTCTAAATCGATCAAAACGAGGGAAAAACCAAATATTCTAATTTTAATTGTTATCAGAACTAAATTACTTGAAATTCAATGGTTCTGAATGATAGAATTTTGAAAGTAGTTTTTTCCTCGTCACTAGGGCAAAACCAAGCACTGATAGATGAATAAAGCAGGCACGATCGGTAAAACACGATGCAAATTTGGAACGTATTCTCACCCTCTAATAATAAGTTTTTGACTTCCTCGTAGTCCGACCCATGGTCTTTAAGCACTACGTATATTAGGGGTAACGCCACCGGTGGAAAGTTGAACTTTTCGACGAGCCTTTGTATCGATTCACGGTGAACTCGACCATTTTCTCGTCCATTTCTACCTGAAACAGAAGAGAAAAACAGTGTGTTACGACAGATAAATTCGTTTCGCAAGCAAACACATCTCAGGGACACTTCGTTTCCAGCAAGGAAAGCTTAAATAAACAAAGATGGTCGGACATGCGCAATGACAAAGTTATAAGTTTTGAAATTATTTAAAGGAGTGCTGTGGAAGCGTCAGGATTAAGAACCAGACAGAGTTCCAACTAATGCACTTCTTGAAATAGCGATCCGTTAAACGGCGCACGCATGCAACATACAACACACACCAAAAAAATCAGTCGCGATAAGAGATTTCTTTGAATTTGGCCAAACGGCCTCCAGAAATCAAGGAAGCGAGACACGCGGCGCCATCGTAAAAGATCGTATGATTCATAGACGAGATGAGCGAGAACAAAGAGTCGTAATCGTTCATCTGCAGGCGAGCACGTCACGCGGTGCGTATAGTGCGATTCACATCGGCCGTTTATTTCAAGTCAAACCGGCGCATTTAAATCGAGTTTATGGGTCTGAATAACGGGGCGAGAGAGTACGTAGACGTGCAGCACCGATGCACTCAGGTGAGAAGGATGTTCAACACCTCGTTATTTTATTTCTCTCTGAATCACCCTTTCCCTAGCCTTGACATGCACCATGAAGCGGCCGCGGAAACTAGCAATCAATGACTACATCGCCAGAAAATGGGCCAGAAATGTCTGTTTTGGTGAAAAATGCCATTGATGAATCTGGAGCAACTAAATGACTGATGAGAACAGTGACTGACTGCTTCAGCAGCAGCCGGCCCCAAGGGAATGCAAACTGCTGGTCCTGGAGTCGGGAGGCATCCCGCGCAGGGAGGATGGTAGAGATCGATCAAGGTGGGAGTGGCCGCCTTTCGCCCCGCCCCACCTTATACAGGGAGAGAGAGAGATGGAGGAGGGAGAGGGGGGCCGGGGTCCTATGGGGCGGGGGCCCTGCGCTCTCTAGAGAGGGGCCCACCCGCACACCGCGCCCCGCACCAGCGCGCTACGCTCGGGTATGGCATAGCTGCCGTGCTGGAGAAGGTGGAGGTAGTGCTGCTGGAGCAGACTGGCTGGCGGCTGCACAGGCAGCAGAGTTTGCGACAAACTCCACCAAAAATGTACCCATATCTGGGTGAAAGGCAACAACTCCTTTTCGACGTGTACACATGATTCCCGAAATACTTGATTCCCAGGGATTCCCGTCCGCTCATATTTATTCTCTAGGTTTTCTAGTGGTGGAAAGCGCTTATTTCGACTAATTTGTACCAGTTCCAATAGTTAGTTTTCCGTTTAGTTTAGGCGATTTCTGTAGATTTTGATTAAGATTTATCCTAAGGACTCCCAGGGAGGTGTACACATGATTTTCGCAGTTGTTGCCCCCTCGTTTAACACTAACCTGTCATAGAATGGTACCAAACAGCCCTGACATTTTCTGTTCACTGTGGTTCACTGTCCCACTTTCGTCCTCAAGTTCGTGGTCCGCCAGACTATTTGTTCACTGGATTGTTAGGCTTCCGCGAACGCTCGGCGAATTATTTTCCCAAGTTGAAAATGACGTTCGGAGGTATCCAAGGTATCATTTTATGCAGGAATAGTAATAAAAGAGGACAGCACCAACTGGCTATGGCGTTGTCACGCAGGCGCGTTGCCGTGACTGACCGACATTTATTAGTGTTTGCCGACCTGTCGTCCAATGAACAGCCGAACAACTGCAGGGCAATAACGGACGTGTCTGTCAACACCACAGAGGTTACAATTGTGCCACACACCCACAACTACAGAAAAGGAAAAAAGCAGAACAAAGCCACCAAAAATGTACGACACAAGGATTGTTGATTTTAGGCCGTCTTTCTTTTTTGTCGGTTTAACTGTACACTGTAAAAAAATTTCTGGCGGTATTCTGTACCGTGGCGACTGAAACGCCTCATCCGGAGCGGTGGGTAGCCGAATTCTGCTCGCCATGGCGAGCAGAATTCAGGTCGCCAGTGGCGAGCAGAATTCCGACCGCCATTGGCGAGCCAGTGAAGCCAGCCGCATACAATTACAGGATTCTGTCACGTGGCGTCGGTGGGAGGCTTTGCTTCGCCACATTACAGGAAACTGTTGTGCACTCCATGGCTGTCTGAGGAGTGCTTTGCCTCGCCATCTTACAGAAGTGTGTTGTGTGGCGATAGGAAGGTGCTTTGTCTCGCCATCTTACAGAAATCTGCTGTGTGGCAGTATAAAAGGTACTTTGCCTCGCCATAATACAGGATTTGGTAAAATGGCTATGAGAAGGAAGTTTCGCGAGAAGACGATTGATGCGATTAAAAAAAATCTTTAACAGGAGTTGAACCCGAGCCTTTCAGTTGTGGTTCTGTGACGTGACTCTCTACGCTACGACGCCGATGGAGGGTGGGCATGCCTCGCTCCTATATAAGCTGCACGGAGCCTCGGGGTGGCGGTTCCACGGGGCAGCCAAGTGACGGGATACAGGTATATGGCGAAGCGAAGCATTCGCACCTCAGCCACTTTACAGAATACCACATTATGGCGAGGCAAGGGGGTTACTTCGCAGTGCGCAAGCAGATTTCCCTTCGCCATGGTTTACTGGATACCGCATTATGGCGAGGGAAAGGATACGCCACAATGTGGCGAGCAGATTTCCTGTCGCCATGGGTAACTGAAGTCCACATTATGGCTAGGGGAAGAATACTCCATAGTCAAGCAAGTAGATTTCCCCTCGCCATGGCTGACTTTATCCCGCATTATGGCGAGGGAAAGGTTTCTTTTGCAGCCAAATACCTATTTCTGTAATTGTAGGCAGAATCAATGTAGCCAATGGCATACTGGATTCTGTCCATGGCGAACAAAAGGATCCTTCTGTTCGCCACTGGCGACCGAAAGCGGTTTACAGGAGTGGCGAACAGAATTCAGCAAGCCAATGGCGAACAGAATACTTCCTTATTTTTTACAGTGTACATCTGATGTAGAGGTTTGTAACGGCTAGTATAGAATGTGGTCAATATGACACAGTAAACGTTTTCAGAGCAGACTAAAAACATGAGGGAAAACCGGAAAAAAAAGGTTTTAGTTTTGAGTCGCAAGCTGTTACTCACTCATGCTTCACTTTCTTGATGTAAGAACAGAAGGGGCGGCAGGGGGTGCGAGAGGGAGGGGAGAGAGAGATAGAGAGGGATAGGGAGGGAGG
>NW_026267189.1:767130-768828 GCF_000697945.3 Frankliniella occidentalis | reverse complement strand
GGGGGGGGGGGAGGGGAGAGGTAGAAAAAGAAGGGGTAATCGTGGGTAAATGCGTCTGTCCGTACTAGTAAGGCAGGCAGACAGGGGCGGCCACGACTGCCCCTTATCAGTCTGATCGTCTCGCAGACCGTTTGACTCGGACCGAGAGAGCAGCACGCCGGGCGTTCCTGCCCGCCCCGCCCCACCCCGCCCCGCCCCTCAGCGCGGCGGCCCGTGGGTCACTCCTTATCAGAGCAGGCTGCCCCACCACCCGTCGCACCCCGCGCCACTCTGCAGAGCGCTCCGTACGCCTCACCTCCTCCCGGTTCGCAGGACGCTCAGAAAAAATGCATCTTTCATCCCAAAAAATATCACACACAAAAAAAATCAGAGAAAAATTATAAGAGTGAAAAATGATTATATGAACGCCTGAACGTTCCATCCGTTACATATTGCACCCTACACTTTATGGGTGTGGCAATTATTTTGGTATCAAAACGGATACGTCTGTATGCGGTTCAGTATACCACAAAACATATCAGGGTGATGGGGAAGCCTGGGTCAAAAACAGTACACAGTACACATTAAAAAGAATTAGTCCCCCCAACCAAAGTGTTAGTTGATCAGGCGCGTATTAAGGGGGCGGGCGATCGCCCCCCCCCCCGTCGTCTCTAGACGGCCGCCTGAAAGGTAGGCAATTTGCGCCACAAAACCCCTGTATGTAGGCAACCGACAGTGGTTGCCCCCCCCCCCCCCCCTGTCACATTTTTTGAGGGAAAAGGGAAAACTTTGAGGAACTCCCCTGGATTGACAAAAAACTCCTCAGTTTCCGAGGAAGTCTCCTCAAAGAATGTGGGATTTTCCCCCATTTTTAAAGAATATTCCTCAAAATCTGAGACGAGATCGGAGGACTGTTCCTCAAACAGTGCGATACCACGCGGAATGCGATGTCTTGGTTATGAAAGAAATGCATGGGGACGTCTCGGTTTTCAAAAAACTGCTCGAAAACCAAGAAGTCACCGTGACTGTCATATTTTCTGAGCGAATGCAGGCTGGTTCTTCCTAAGCCACACCTCGCGCAACTGATATAAACCACCTCTCGGTAGCAAAAGGAAGACGGCCGGCGACAGCGGCCGGCGACACACATGCCATCAACTACTAAATGTCATCATTCGCCGTTGTTGCTGTTGATGTCGCTGCCGCTACCCGCTACCGGCGGACGCGGCCAAATTGTCGTTTCTTTACATCACAAATTATTTTATTCTTGTTTTTTTTCATTGCTTCCCGCGTTGCAAGGAGGCGCAAAACGTGGATCGCTGCCTTCACTGCCTCCCGAGTTGCGGGTCGCGGACACACAAATGCCCAACACGGTAAAAACAATGTCTTATTTTTTGAGGGAAAAGGGAAAACTTTGAGGAACTCTACTGGTCTGACGAAAACTCCTCAGATTTCGAGAATGTCTCTTCAAAATCTGAGGCGAGATCGGAGGATTCTTCCTCAAACATGAGAGTTCCTCAAAGTTTTACCTTTTTCCTCAAAAAAAAAAAGTTCCGTTCAGGAACGGATCGTGAAAGCAGATGATACGAATTCAAGAATTATTCCAGTATATAATATTTCAGTGGGAGATCACAGGACGCATTACTTGCAGAAGTATATAGATAATTTACAAATCTTAATTCACATTTAATTACGTATTTCTATATAAAAAGATTTGAGTTG
>NW_026267189.1:765747-766785 GCF_000697945.3 Frankliniella occidentalis | reverse complement strand
GTGCCTCTCAGCGCTCCGCATGAGAGTACAAGCAATGATACATAGTTAAGTAAAGTATTATTAATTTCAGCTGTGTATAATGTATCATCTGCTAAAAATGAGACATTGCTTTTACCATGAAAGGAGCCTCGAGTTTACCCCCCTCCCCCCTTTCTCTCCCTCTCCCCCTCTCTCTCTCTCTCATACACCTCAATGATGCGTGGAACACCAGAAAACGTTTCAAACAGCCTTCAAAGTTGCTTCTTTGTGAAGGAGTGTGTGTGTAAAAGAGAGAGAGAGAGGGGGGGGGGCGGAGAGAGAGAGAGAGAGGTGAGACAACGGCCGTACAGAGAGAAAAGGAACGCGCGAGGTTGACCGCCGCGCGGGAAGGAGGAGACGCAGACGGACACGAGGAGTTTGACGTCGTCGGGGGGGATGGGGCGGCGCGCAAGAAAAGTGCCGAGGTGGGCAGGGAGGGACCCCGGGAGGGACGCGCCAAGACGGCGGCGGGTCGTGGTGCGGCGTGGCGCGGCGCTGCGCGCCAGACGCGTTGTGGACGCATGGTCGTAAAATCCGCCGTAGTTAGACTCGGTGGCTGAGTGGCTGGCTGCTCGGGCCGGCCGCCACCACCGCGTACTGGCCTGCCTGCTCGGTCCGACCCGCAGTCGTAGGTCCGCGCATTCTCTCTCTCTCTCTCTCTCTCTCTCTCTCTCTCTCTCTCTCTCACGCACACACACACACACACAGGCGCAAACTCACTGAGCATGCATCTAGGCAGCTGCAGTAAATCAATGATGGCTCCCCTAAGGCCAGCCCCCTCAGGTCAGGCCTCAAGATTACCAGAGGGGCCTAAGGGAAGGACGGGCCGAGGTTGCGGCCTTAAAAAGGAACGGTACAAGACGGAGACAGAAACAGCGAGCGTGAGAGAGAGAGAGAGACAGCGAGAGAGCGAGCGAGAGACAGAGAAGGAAGGAAGATGCGGGTTTCATAACGGGTGAATCAGCCAATCAAACCGGATATATGTCACTGTACCGCGCGGCACGGCGGTCGGTCGCCCCC
>NW_026267189.1:763019-764959 GCF_000697945.3 Frankliniella occidentalis | reverse complement strand
GAGTGGCGGGCGGACTGGGCTCCATGGTGGAGAGAGGGGGGACGGGGGGCACCTCGGTCCAGCATCAGCGGCAGCACATTCCAAAGCCTCACACACCGACGATGACCGTCTGGGGAGGAGCGACTTACCGATGTAGCCAGGTGAAGTGACCTCCTCCCCCTCCTCCCCCCCCCCTTTTTTCCCCCGAGCGTCGCGCGATGCCCTGCTGAGCTGGCTCCACTCGCCCCGCAATGTGTGTGTGTGTGTGTGTGTGTGTGTGTGTGTGTGTGTGTGTGTGTGTGTGTGTGTGTGTGCGTGTGCGCGCGCGCGTATGGGTGAAAAAATCACGACAAAAAACGGAACAGTAAATTAGTGTAGGTACTGGACCGTTTCAAGTCGTGAAAATTCCTCCACGCATAACGGAGGTTTGATTTTTTTTTTGATGTCGTGCAGAACTAACCTTTGGCATTAAAACCTAAAAATTCAAGTTCCAGCGCCTTGTGTTCGGTGTTCTCCCGCCGATTCCAAATCAGTAAGCTAAGCTCCGACATTTCGTCGTGGCAGAATTCTTGTTTAAACAATGAAAGAGCTGCGGTAGTATAGCAGAAGCAAGCGGGCGCCGGCGCCACTGTTAGCGCAACTCCCACGGCCCTTTCTGCGCCCTCAGGGCCAGGGCCACGGCCGGGCCCTAGGGGGAGGCGGCGGCGGCTAGACGCCGTCCGCACCGCAGGACCCCTGACCTAGCCCAACTCGCGCCGGCCCGCGCAAGGGCACTGCCGTGGTGTGGTGGGGCGGGGCGAGCCTCGGGGCGAGCGGCCACGCAACCGAGCGCCAGCAGAGCCAGCCCCGGCGGGCGGCGTTGGCAGCGCTCGTCGGCCGCGGCGGACCAGTCCGACAACGCACGGCACCGCGAGCCAGCTAGAGCCAGCCTTCTGGGGAATAGGCGGATGGGTGGATAGATGGATCGATAGATGGATCGATAGATGGATAGATCTATTTGTGGGGGATGGATGGATGGATGGATGAAATGAATAGACAGATAGACGGACGGACGCGGACGGACGGAGGACGGACGGATGGATGAATGGATGGATGAACGAATGGATGAACGGATGGATGAACGAATAGGTGGATAGAAGAAGTGATGGATGGATCGATAGATGGATGGATGGATGGATGGATGGTTCGACGATGGATGGGTAGATGGAGAAATATGCGTTGCAGTGTGGGCTAGAGCGGCGAGCCGGCTAGAGCCACGCGGCGCGCTCGGCAGCGGCGGCGGCAGGCGCTAGGATAGGCACGCCCGTCGCGCAGCCTTGTCTCCGTGCGGCCTAACCTTCAGGCGCTAGCGCTGCAGCCAGTGCCGCCGGGAGGCGGGGCGGGGCAGGGCGGGGCGGGGCGGGGCAGGGCAGGGCGGGGCGGGGCACGTCACGTCTGCTCCTCGTCCATCCATCAGTAGCCGCGTCGCACGCTGCAGCAGCCCCCGCGGCGCTAAAGTGAGACTGACAAGAGAGGACGATGGAAGGGTCGGGCAGCTGTGCGCGGTGAGGTGGAGCAGTGCCGAGTGCGGAGCACGGCCTCGCGCTGGGGTGCAAGAGGCGACCACCTCGGGTTAACGGCTACCACCGCGCCCAAGGGGCCGAGGGGAAAACGGGGGACAGGTTACCTACTAACCAACTATAACTGACACACAAATTTAAAAGCGCAAAAACTTAAGAAAACAAAATACAATGAAAGTGTACAAAGGAAACTGGCCCCTAAGTAATTTTGACACTCCACCAATCGGTCAAAGACATAGAGGCGCGTGCCAGGTTGTGGCCTCTCATGCCTTGCACTAAGCGTGTCGGGCTACAACTTTCTCATACAATGAACGCGTCTTCCCACGCACAATGTTTGTGTTTAAATCTCGTGACTCGTTGCACCAGCGGTCTAGGGAGGGAGAGTGGGGCGGCCGGGGGGGG
>NW_026267189.1:762420-762929 GCF_000697945.3 Frankliniella occidentalis | reverse complement strand
GGGGGGGAGATCGCGAGAGAGAAAGATATCAAAGTCAAGAAGCGCCAAACGAAGACGGACAGGTGAATCACAGGAGCGGGACGTGGGACAGAGCGTGCAGAAGGCTGGTCCCATCCAGGGTCACGAGTTAAACAATTGTTTAAACTAAGAACTTGTGGGTAAACAAAGGTGAAACGACGATGATGCGTATGAGCAATTGAAACCCTTGATTAAATTTTTAGTTGCCTTCAGGGAGTCATTGATTCAACATTTTTTTGGTAAGACAAATCGCTTTTCTGAGTGTGGGTGTCCTAAGCCTTTTTTTTCTGTTTCTGTACCCACAATGTATGCTCAACTGTAGGATCACACGTACCATATCTCATCCACTAAAGAGGTGTATACTGTAGTATACTGTAAAAGGTTAGATAGCGATGTAGCAGGGCGCTGCGACGGACAGCCCCTCTATAGGTGGTCCCGGGGCGACCGACCAGCCGACGGGCGATCGTCTCTGAAATGGAGCGGGATGCAGA
>NW_026267189.1:753345-757050 GCF_000697945.3 Frankliniella occidentalis | reverse complement strand
CTTCCCCACCCTCTCCCTGACCGGTCCTCGCGCCACTGCAGTGAGGTAGACCGCTCTCCGCCCCGATCAGCGGTCCATCGCGTCCGCCGCCGCAGCGCGCACCAGCCAACCTAGAGACCAGCCTGTTTGTGCGTGGCGGGGCGTGGCGGGGCGTGGCGGGGCGTGGCGGGGCGTGGCGGGGCGGACGGAGCAACTAAGTTACGCCGCGGCACGAGCCCTGCCTCCTCCAGCAGCTCACCGCTCGCTCATTGCTCAATTAAGCGCGTGGTGTAAAAGTGTGCCCCGCCGTCGTCGTTCGGAAAAAAAATATATGAACATGAACAGGCCGGAGTCCACGCTGTCCACGAGCCGCGGCATGCGTAGCGCCGCCGTACACACATGTTGCAGCAGCCCTCGCTCGCCAAAATGTAAGCGGTTAAAGTCGAGCAGTCGGGAGAGAAAAATATTTGAGTTTAAAATGTTCAAGGGAAAATTGCTGCGAGCTTAACGCAAAGAAACCGCGCGCGCGCGCCAAAGGACGGCCGAAAAAGCCGACCCGAAATTATTTTTCTGGCCGCGATGTTTTCGTCTTTTGCTTTGACATGGGGTCCGAGTTATGGGCGAGAGGGGCCTTGCAGAGAGGAAAAAGGGGGGAGGGGGAGCGACACACGCCCCCGCACCCCACGCAGCAGTGAGAGCTTTAGGTCAGACATTTTAAATAAAAATGCAAGCGAAATAAGAGATCAATGTGGTACAAAAATATATTTACTTGACAAAAGCAATAGTCAGTAACACTGATTGTGGTTAGTATCCTTCCAATTTTCCCACGGCAGCCGATTTGAGATCTGTTCGCAGTCATGCTACAAGCAAAATTATTGTCTAGTTCAGTTAGTTACACGCTGCTAAAAATTAGGCAACTAGAGACGTGGTGATGGTCATTTTAGGCGAAGGTTATTCATGATTCTCAATAAGTAGAGGGAGAAAAGATGTTGTGGTACAAACGAAGAAAAAGTCACAGGTCTAAAACTTTAACATTAGATAGAAATTCGAAGAAATAAAGAAAAAACACCAAAGAAACGGGACTAAATTCGAGGAAATCAAAAAACCACCAAAGGAACCCGACTTATTCGAGGAAATTGAAAAACCAGAAAAGAAAACCAAACTGAAAACAAGCAGGCCCGCCCTTCTGCCAAACGAAGTTGCCAGCTTCACTTTCCCTCCGGAGGCAACTCCGTTTTCTTTGATACCCTCTTTCAACCTCTTATGGGTGGTTGCCAGGATTTGCCGTAGGCGTTTCTTTTTCTAGGAGTGAACCTAAGATACCCCGAAAATTTGAAGTCTCTAGCACATCTCCTTCTAGTGGAACAGACAGACAGACAGACGGACAGACAGACACGAGGTCGTTTGCATAAGCCCGCTAGATAGCTTTTCTAGGCAGAATAGGGAGGGCTAAAAAAAAAAAAAAAAAACACCAGAGAAACGAAACCGAGAAAAAGCGGCGGAGGACCATGGTAAAACCCAAAACCATCCAGAGAGAATAGACAGGAAAATTAGCGATGAGAATTGCGGATTAAATATAGAGTTCAGTACGAAAGTATAACAAACACATTTCAATAAAAAATATCATGTCAGTTCCATGAGCTCGGCGACCCGATCGGTCAGTTCGTGGGTGGACATAGCCCAGCCAGGTGCATCAATCCCAACAGCTTCTCCGCGTGCTCCAGCGGCACGAGCTGCAGGTGCGCCACGTCCACGTGATTCTGGAGCTCCCGCGCACAGGCGAACACCAGCGGACACCTGGGATAAGCGGGGCACCGACGACCAGGATCGGATCCCGGTTCGAGTTTCACCAGCTGGTCGTGGTCTTGGTGCTCCCGCTCGGAAGACAGCGACAAACACCCGGGGTCGGAAGGGCACTGAGGCCCCGCATCTGAATGCTGCTTGAACCTCATAGCCATTTCCAGGAGTGCCTTGTCCACGTGGCCCTGCAGCCCCTGGAGCAGCGACTTACAGCTCGTGCGGATGGGGCGCTGAAGCCCAGCATGCAGCTGCTGCGCCAGCTGTCCGCGCGCCGCGTCCACGCGGTCTTCCGGCGACAGGCGGCTGGGCTGGGCAGGGCACCGAAGCCCCGCACCTGAAATCGGATTGGTCATGAATATGAATATAAAACTATATTTCTCACACAGGCCACAGATTTCCCCCGTGCGCCACCACCCGCCTCCAGCCGTTTTAAGCGCACATCGCAGGGGTTTATTCCATACCCTTATAAGGGCCCACTAGCCGCCCGCCCCCGGGCACACGCTGACCTGCTCTATCCTTGTTATAGAGAGAGAAAGATCCCTTCTCCTTGTGCACCGAGCCTGCTGCTGCCGCCAGTCAGCGATTCTTTTAAGAGCTTCCCCCCTCCCCCTCTCTTCCCGCTCTTGTTCGAAAAGCAGTAAACGCTTCGGCCGAATGCAGATGGCATTTATTGGGCCGCCGTAACTGCACCCTACACAAGAGGGACAGAGAGGGAGGGAGAGAGAGAGAGAGAGAGAGAGAGAGAGAGAGAGAGAGAGAGAGAGAGAAGGGGAGAGTATGACAAGGAGAGGAGGGGGAGGGCTAGGTGCTCCCAGACGAAAGGCGCAGGAGGGGGAATTATAGAGGGGGGGCAGTCCGTCTTCGCTCACCTCGTCAACCCCCCACGGGAATGTTATTAATCATAAAATGTCGCCGACGATCACCCTTTATTCCCGCGCTTATTCCTCCTCTTTCCTAACCTCCCCCCCCCCTCTCTCCTTTTCTTTCCCTCTTGTCCCCCTTGCACGCATATTGTGCCCGCCGGCGCAGTAGGGCTTTACGTTGGGCTCGTAACTTCTTTTTAAAACCGTTCGTATATATCCGGCGACGCCCCATAAGGAAACGTCTACATTTTCTCACACTGTTCGTTTGTACGGTCGTACAAAAGGGAGAAGAAGAGGAAGAAGGGGGAGAAGAAGAAGAAGAAGAAGAAGAAGAAGAAGAAGAAGAAGAAGAAGAAGAAGGCCCATAAAAATCTGCAGGTTTTCATGAAAAAGTGGCAAGAGCCGTAGAATATGGCGGCGAGCGCAGAGCGGTGACACAGCCATTCGCTCACTCACATACGCCCCTTCCTAATCCGCGAACCTCGGCCGCGGTCACGGCCCCGGGCCCGCGCGCGCGCCGGTGGGGCGGCTCGAGAAAGGGTTAAAGAGTGTTGCGCCTGCAATGAGCATTGCACACTGCACCGGCCGCGCTGGGCCCCAGGTATACAATAAGGGACGTGCAGTAAATCAGCTCCAAAGGCAACAGCACTCTGTCTCCCTCTCCCGCACTCTCTCTCTCTCTGTCACACACACACGCACACGCTGGAGTATTGACGCGAGACGGCCGTGTGATGGCAGAACACGTACACATGCACGCACACCACTGCAGTGGTACAGCCATACGTGGCGAGCAGAGCTGTGCAGACACCGAGAGTAGTGCGCGCCCAGTTTTACAGCGTGCTACAATTCAAAGTTTTGATTTCCCAAGTTTTTATTACGACGCGTTGCTGCTGCAGCAGCTTCCTCTTCTTCTCCATACGCATTCTATACCGACGATGCGAGGCACAGAAGAGTGCGCGAACGAAGATGGAGGGATGGAGGGAGAAATGCAAGAGAGAGGAGAGAGAGAGGAGAGAGAGAGGAGAGAGAGAGGAGAGAGAGAGGAGAGAGAGAGAGGAGAGAG
>NW_026267189.1:752092-753295 GCF_000697945.3 Frankliniella occidentalis | reverse complement strand
AGAGAGAGAGAGAGAGAGAGAGAGAGAGAGAGAGAGAGAGTGCTGCGCCGTTGCGCCCCGAGTGCAGAGGTGGCCCGCTGGCCCGCACCCTGCCACGCTCCGCCGTGCTGCAGCCGCCACGGCTAGGCCCTCTTTCTCTCCCTTCTTGAGCGCGCGCTGCACTCTGGACTCTTTCCATTTTACGGTCGGACCCGACTCACTGGCTGCTGGACCCTCGACGGACGCACAGAAACACACTCACTCACTCCGCCGCAGAGCACGCGGAGCTTATCTACCTGAACGTTCTAAACTTTTTGCCTGAATATCCGACCGGTAACTACTAAAGTTTTGTGCTGTTGTAATATTAGCGAGAAATTCTCGAATATTACTAAACGTTCTTACTATTTAATGACGGTGCTAAAATAACTTTTGTTATTCTAAATAATTTCTTCACAATATTCAACAGCACAAAATTAAAGTAGTTACCCGGCAAATTTTCTAGTAAAAAGTTTTGAGTGGAGGCCTTCCGCCTAGCCAAGCCATCATCAGCACCTTTGGGCAGCACCACCCCAGACCCTGCTGACCGGACCACTTACAGCCACACCTGGAAGGCAGGACAGAGCGGCTCCTCTGCAAATTAGCGCAGAATTGTATAAAATGTTTAGATTAACCCGGAATGGAATTTGAGAACGAATGCAGTGTGTGAAGTTTCTTACAAAAACTTGCTCTATGTAGACTATTGATATTGGTCGTAATAATACATATCAATTCTTCGCATTACGAAGAGGCATGATTGTAATGGAAACAATGTTCTTTTCGTCTCGTTCTTCGTAAAGAAACTGGGCTGGGCTGTTCGTAGTATTAACATAAAGAAAAAGGTTCTTCAGATCCTTCGTAGGTTACGGCCCGAAATCTTCTTGGAGAGCTCTCTCTCTCTCTCTCTCCTCATCGTAAGGAACTACGAGTCTGCCGATCAACTGTTTTACGATCAGATGTTTGCTCCCCTTCCTTGATTGGCTGCTCAGTTTCGTTTCTATGTCTACAGCCAAAGACAAAGATCGAACCAAGGACTGATTTTCTCCAGGGCGGACGACGGTATGTAATGTTTCTGCGAGGCTTGCCGGCCCACCGGCCATGGGGAGGGTGGGAGAGAGAAGGGGGTTGCAATCCGTTGCACACGCAGTACAACAGCCCTCATCACTGACGGGCACAGGGGAGGGGGGG
>NW_026267189.1:750603-751882 GCF_000697945.3 Frankliniella occidentalis | reverse complement strand
GGGGGGGCAGGAGGGATGTACAGGGAGCAGTGAGAAAGAGAATTAGAGGGTAGAGTGGGTGCCTAAAACCACCAACGAAGTTGTCAAAACTGGATCGGGAACCGGCAATCTTCATCAAAACGAGAAACTTCTTTTACCTCCGGATAGAGCCACAAAGGGACTGTCTAAGCAATAGTTGGCGGGACTCCTTTGCTTTCGAGCCAATCAGATGTTTAAAGCCCCCTGTCGGGATAAGCCATGAGGCAACTCCTCCCCCAGTCAGCCTTGCGAAGGGGAAGGAGGGAGGGAGGATGCAAAAGAGATGACAGAAAAGGTGACAGCGGAGGTGGCCGCCAGTCTTTTCATCATCTTATTCCACGGAGACGAGCCGGAATAGATCGGGCGGTTAAAAGGTTGCGCGGCGTGGCGTGGCATGGGGTGGAGTGGCGCTGGAGGCGCTTGAGCTTGAGGCGGCGGGCCTGATGATGGCGTCGGTAACGACGTCGTTCCGTTGGAAAAAGGTTTAGCATACTACCAGGTTTATTGTCACCTCTCTCTCCCTGCCTACCCCTCCCCTCTCTCTTTCTTTTAACTTCTTCTTTTCTGCGTCATCCAACGGATCCCCGCCCCGGACGCGAGCGCGCCAAGTCACCCCGGCGGCAGAAAGTGCATGATATTCCGTCATAGGGAAAACGCAATGAACTGTGCGCCTAATGGTACTAAACAGACGTAAGGAAGGGAATTTGGTTAAATGTCTTAAAAACTATTAATTATTCCAAATATGCAAAGATATGTCGGGTAATTTCCCCTCGCCTCCAAGCCTTCGTGATAACCCTTTTTGAAGTTGAAGTTTCCCCGTAGTGGGGCACAAGTGCCAGCAAAAAGACTCCAACACGAGGGCGATTCAGGAAGTGGCGTGGCGGAGAGTGGCGTGGCGGGGGACTGGCGGGGCGTGGCGAGGAGTGGCGCGTCCCCAAGACTGCAAAAGCATACCGGTGGTCATTGCCCTCCCGTGGCGGGGCGTAGCTGGTATCACTCGTACATGTCACCGCGCTGCACCCAAGGACCCAGTCCGACTGGACCGGTGCCGGTGGGTGCCCCCACTCTCCCCCTCCCCCTCCTTCCCCAACGCTCTCCCCGTCCTCCCCTTCCGCTGCGTCCAAACGATGACAGGGGCGGCCAGCGCTCGTACGCGCCGTTTAGCTCCGTGGTCTCAACCGGTCCAGCAGAGAGCAGAGACACCCAGCCTCCATCCCATCTTCACTCTCCCCTCGCCTCTCTCCCCGCCCGGTCGCCCCCC
>NW_026267189.1:748852-750553 GCF_000697945.3 Frankliniella occidentalis | reverse complement strand
CCCCCCCTCTCTCTCTCTCTCTCCGGCGGCAAATGTGTGTAAACCGCGCCCCGCACCACCTCGCACTGGCGGGCTTTGGCCCGATGGATGGGATTAGCAGCTCGTGCCTATCCATTTTCCTGGCGCAAATATCTCTCTCTCTCTCTCTCTCTCTCTCTCTCTCTCTCTCTCTCTCTCAACGTCCCGTGCGGCTTTGGCCCAAGGACGCCGCACAGGCCCGCGCTGCGCATGACCCACTTTGTCGCGTATATACACTCGCGTGGCCACCTACAAAACAGGGAGCGCAAGCAGTCCTTCCCTCGACCACCACACTTTGCCATTAGGCATTAGACAAGTTTACACGTATCGAGTGGACAGCAGCAGCAGCTCTCCCCTCGGCGCGTATTTCACCAGCGCGAGGCTGTATGTCCCCCCCGCCGGGTCCCGCACCACCGGGGTCCTGTGGCAGCCGTCCAAAGTGGTCAACCGCCGTGACGAACGCGCCGCTGTCGGTAATTAGAAGCGGCGTACTTCATTCATTACCACCGGCGGCGGAGGAAAAATTACTCTACTTGATAAGGGGTCATACAAAGTGAGCAAATAGTGGGGTACAACTTGCTTGCTTGCGCCTATTTCGTAAAGTAACATACTCGACGACCTCTCCTCGTTTGCTGCTGGAGTCCGATCTCGTCTGCTTATGCCCGTTATACAGACACACGACCCGAAAAGTTGTTTATTTTTTTGCCCAGGTCCACGTGAGCTCTCCTTTCCGAAACAGCTTTCCAGAAAGGAAAAATCGCTCGCTCTTCGACCTGCAGAGCCCAAGTCATAATGACGGGCGAACGATTTTCGCCTGATGCTCAGCTCTCGTTCGCTTCTGAAGGTCCGGTGAAGCTGCCCCCCCCCCCCCTCTTTCCTTTCTCGCCCCAGGGCAGGGGGGCGCGCAAAACAACAGCAGCAGGCTCTGTCCAGGCTTCCAGGCCGGACCCGCCGTGATCGGCGAGCAGATTAGCCGCCTGGCCTGCAGCAGGAGCAGCATGCAGTAGCTGCCCGGCGGGCGGCGGGCCATTGCTAAATCAACACACGCAGGCGCGGTGGGCGCGGATTGATATTTTTACAGATGAAAACGAAAAACAAAAGGAGTTGCGCGGTACAAGTGTCTCCGATGTCTAGGGTAGACATTCAGGGCTTCGTAATTGTATTACTTATTTGCGTTTTGCGTTCGCGATATTTTGAGAGTTCAAGTTAAAGCTAGTCACTTTCACTGTAGCCTTTTTGAAATGAGTTAGTCATTACACTTACTGTCCAACGTTCCTCCACAGAATCGCCATGTTTCTAAATTCATAAGTTTAAATTTCAATTACTCATATCTTTCGTTGAGTGACCAACATTCGTTCCTGAAGTCACGGAGCCCCGCGTAGGTGTCACTCGTGCTGGCAATAATATTCCTGTCCTGTCCGTAGAAAAGCAAGGGAAGGGCAAATCTCCAATTTAAAGCACGAAGAAACCCAGTAGAGCATTACGGAATTTTCTTCGAACGCATAATTGTTTCTTAAACATTGATACATATTGTGTTTCTGCCGCCAGTACAACACGACTTTGACTGCAATATTAAGGCGATCGAGTGTCAGTGTCGTCCACAGTGTGCTAAGCAAGGCAAAAAACGACCCAATTGTACTGTACACTGTTTGTTGTACGACACTTACACTTCGTGATTAATAA
>NW_026267189.1:741692-748237 GCF_000697945.3 Frankliniella occidentalis | reverse complement strand
GTTGTGGTTAGAATGAAAATGAAACGCCTGAAACGACCCTAAGGAGGAGGGCTCGCGAATTAACCAGCATCAGAGTACAATTCGTAGTTGCGATAAGTAATTGAAAACAATAATTTATAAGAAGAAACGAATAATCATAAAAAGAGAAAAATTAGAGAGATATGCAACGTGTATCGCCACCGCCGTGGTGCCGCCTGCAGATGCTTTTACTGCCGTCAATTAAATGGATAGCCACAATCACTTCAGGTAGCTTGCCGGAGCCACAATGTCGTAAGTTTTGTGTTAATGCGACGCACAGTACAGCGTGTTGGCAATTGCCATTGCTGAGCTCACCGCGAAAGCTCGCAAAGTGTCAGTCTTCAACTACTTTTTAAAAGTCAAAGACGTAAGAACCACTCGACCAACATTTCCGTTTAAGTATGAAGTAATTTGACTTTTTTCGGGGACAAATTGGAAACAAAATCCTAGAAACCAATCGAACGCTGTGCACCCCTCACGAAATGATATTTGCTCGGTCGGCTCGCGGGACAACTGTCCTCGTAACGCTTGATAAAGGATCGTGACATGTCCAGCGGCGCGCACACCACCATATTGTTTATGCAGGACGCTTTGATGGCACTCCCAGGCGGATACGACTTTAACGCCACAAAGAAAGCAGAGAAACGAACCGGCGCAATATGCTGCCCTATATGCACCGCCGAACGGACAGGAAGTACTTCGGCAGCCGCACGCAACGCACAAGGCATGCGTAGGGAAGGGTACATACAGCTCTTAGGTCACATTTGCACGGTTTGAAAATTACTACCACAGTTCTTTTTAAGGATGATCTTGCGAGGATATTTTTTGTTTTCCCTCAATAAAACGATACTTTTATGAAAATTGCTTTCAACACTAATGGGGTATTTCGGATGAGCCCAGAGTGATTAACTGTGGAATCACTTTTCTGTGGGAGCGCGATAAAGCATCAATAATACCTCCCTCGTCCCTTGTCCTCACGCAATTGATTCCTTTGTCAGATATAGATAAATGACCAGTCACAGACGAGGTGCAGTTTCGAACCGTTTACTTCTGTCACTTTCAGATAAGGATAAGTCAATTTGAAACAATTTCGTCATATCAGCTCTACAGAAACGCGACAAAATCAATCCGGTCACCTGCTTCGATGCGATTTGATACACTCTAAAGGTACAGCCCGTTGCTCTCGTAAAAGCAAACGGACAGCACGTAACTGATTACATTTCTTGGCTGTACCGCAAATCGACGAGTCGATGAACACAGAAATGCAGATATTTGCAAGCAGCAGTTGGGCAATAAGGAGGCCCCTCGTTTTAGGGTCCTTTTGATAGCTAATGCAAGTCCGAGCAGCAACCATGGGGTCGACGACTCTGTACTCACTAGGTCTCGGCGATGACGGCTCTTCCACGCTCCCTCTCCCGTGATCCACGCTTTGGACGTCGGAGCCGTACTCTGCTGAAATCAGCACAAAACAAGAAACAGACGTTAGCCTATCATCATCTTATCATTGAAGCCACCAGAGCAGAGTGCCTTTCCAGCTTTTATATTGGCGATTAGTGAAATATGGTAGCAAATGATGGTCAGGCTGTAAAGAGATTTTAAGCGATAATAGCAGGGAAAATTTTTCGACAAAGGTACAAAAACAACGTGTTGGGAGAGGCAAAGATGCTGCTCACGGTAAAAATAGTTTCTTGCATTTGAAGACCCGCGCGGTCTTGGATCATATGAAGAACGCCAACGCCATCCAAGACAAGGTCTTGAAATGCAACAAACTATTTTTTACAGTGCTAGGGGCAAGCAAATAACCAAGGTGTTGTTCAGATACCGCAAGTATAATATTCCCGAGTCGAAAACAACCCTTTCCACCAACGACCAACGGAAGACGGGGCGCACTCGTATATCCCCCCGCCGCCAATCCCTATCACATCACGCGGGGCCCGCCACACACTACAGGGAGCAATATCATAATGAGAAGCAATGAATACGTAATGACGCATTTGTCGTAAAAGTTCCTTGCAGCGCGGAAAACAAAGTTGCAACGACCCTTCGGGAAGGCCACAATGAAGTGGACCCCGCGGGGGCGGCGTGGGGAGGTAAGGAGGGGGCCGCAGGGGCCCACTGGCGCCCCATTTCCATCTGCAGATACACGGGATATGGCGGTTGTAATTACGTCCAGCACGGCGATAACGAGAAGGTGCCATCATTGCCTTACACATACACGCACACACGCACGTGTACACACAAAACCAGGCGAAAATCTACATCACCATCGTGGTTTGGATATGCACGCATATGCAGGCATGCATGCCGAGACATAGTATTCTGTAACGATATCATTATTGACCACACGTTAAAATTTTCTCTATATATGAAAACACTAAAAGCAGAACTCAATCCAGACGAAATTCTCTTACAGCTGCCAAACAAAAATTACCGTACCATGTAGCATATGCTTTGAAACATTTTGTAACTGCCATTTTTAACTCGAGCAATATTTAACGTGCATCATATATTCGTATTTAGGAACCCTGACGAAAATCGCCTGTTTTCAAGCAGTTACAAAAACATATAGTTAAACGTTGTGAGGTAGTTTTAGGTACGTTTAAGGAACGGCCAGTTGACAGTTATATAAACGTGAAAACTGGACATCGACAAACATTTTGGAAACAGGTTGCATCGAGTTTGAGCTGTGTTTCTAGCCTCTTATCATAACGTGCTGTAGTCTGTTTCTTGTAGGTTTCTCGACGTTTCTATTCCGTTTCCGAAGAGCGCCACACGCAGTTTCTCGCACGTTTCTGGAGAGTTTTGCAGTTGAGGTGCACCCAATGTCCTGTGCGTTTTCATCCGGTTTTTTGAAACTTCTAAAAAGTGCGGAAAAAAATTTTTTTTACGCCACAGGATTTTTTGATTTCTCCCCTTTTTCCTCTGCCACCCCACGTGTTTTTAGACTGTTTTCCTCGTTTCTCGCATGCAAAGCACTGAGTTTCTCGTAAGTTTCTAGTGAGTTTTTAGGTGGTTTTAAAGTAAGGGCCCCTACATGCTTGGAGGGGCAGCTTTCGGAGACCGGGATGTGGATCTTGGGAGAATATATCTGCAAACAATAGCAAACTGCCGATGTTAAAAAAATGAAAATAATTATTTGATTTGCGCATGTTCGCTCCGGTGTTCGCATCGAGGCAGTCGCCCCTTTGCTAATTCGGATTCCTACGGTCATCCGAGTTGGTCACGCCCTTTTAGGCTGTCATCATGGCTTGGTCGGCTGCTACATAGAAGGATACACGCCTACCGCTGCCAGCGCCGGGAACAGAACCCGGCGCTGCCAACTCAGCGTCCTCGCCTCGTTCGCAACCAACTGAGCCATTGAGCCCGATGCGGGGGCGAGCTCGGACGACGAAACACATTCCAGCCTTTGTCTCGCCGGCCCGACACCGCCCGCCGGGCACTCCGTGCCGCTTGCCCCCCCCCCCTCCCCTTCCTCCGTTTCTCTTCCTCCGGGGAGGGTGGGTGCGTGAGAGGGGGGAGATGTTATTATCGTGTTTCCAAAAACGCCATAGAAACACGCTGCAATCGGTTTCCAGCGTGCTGCGGAAACCTTTGAAAAACTCGCACCGTGAGTGGAAAGGGAGCCATGCCTGCAAGACTCGTTCAACAACTGATTTGACAATTTCAAAATTTCACAAAGATTTCATGAGTTTTTATAGATTTCTAAGGTCCTCACATTTGAGGGGTGGGGGCACTTTTAGAAATTTGATGGATTTCATAAGGTCACAGGACATCCATAGATTGTATACACTATAAACAAAACTGTTCAACTGTTCAACACTTTGCAGAGCCAAGTGCTCAACTCGCTAGTTATACACTTGTATGTGTGCAACTCATCAGTTACACCAGTAAGTGTTGAACAGCCCCGTCTAACACGTCCCTTGTTGAACACTTAAAAGTGTATAACTGCTGAGTTGGACGCTTTCAACTGTACAACTGCTGAGTTGAACACTTACAAGTGTGTTACAGGGAGGGGCACACTTTCAAGAAGTAAACAGTTGAACACTTGTGTTAGCACTGTAGGATTTTACGCAGTTTCTGAATCGACGTCGACGATGCTCGAAAAACGTAATTTTTGTACTCAAATCAAGGTGTCGGGGTCGAATCGACGTAAAAAATAAATTCAGTTTTGGCTGGGGAAGTTTCTCATCACGTTCAAGAAATCGTTTAGAAACGAGTTCCGTGTGAGGTTATCACAATGTTAACGCAAACCACACAAAAACACACTGTACCTACTCGTCTTCGAGTTTGCAGACCGTTTATCAGAAACAACGAGCAAGTACGTATTGGTTTACTGTAACGCTGTGGAAACCGTTTGGAAACTCACTCTGGTGGGAGTTATAACCGTGTTTCAGAAACCACCCGTAATCGGTTATGCGTAACGCTGTGGAAACCGTTTGGAAACTCACTCTGGTGACAGTTATCACCGTGTTCGCCGAAACTGTTTGAAAACGGGCACGGCTGTTAGTTTTTTTCTGCGTTTTGGGTAACTGGATAGTACCGATTAACTGTTAGTGCCTCAACGGTTGCGTATACGTTTAGTGACCGCGACTGTTGTTGGTTTCGACAACGTTTCAATAACTAGCTGGTAACGCATTGGAACAGGTTTTCGACTTGTTACGATGCGTTCTGCAAATTGCAGTTTCTACTCGGTTTAAGAACATGCTGAGTAATGCGCCCAAACAGTTTCTATGTGTGCTAACTAGTTTCCAACGTGTTTCTGATGTAAAAACGTACAAATAACTGGCGGAAAACGTTCGGATAACCTCTTGTTAGCGGCACTATTTTCGTCAGGGAAAGTGTGAACTCTTCTCCTAACGTTCTGTTACTCTTCCTCGCAGATATATTCCGACTTGTTTCCCTTTACAGTCGTCAGACACTTGAGTTTGCAGAGTGATGGCCGCGCCGTTTAGACGCGCCGGGTTCAAGGTTCCCGCTGCGCCGGCCCGAAGCGCACACATTCCCACCGCACCGGCGGCCAGTGCATTCGCACCACCCCGACCCACCAGCCTATGCGCCGTTTTCTCCCCCTATCGCCATTTTTACGTTTTACGAGGACTCCGGCCGCTCGAATCGCTAGGCCAGCCAGGCGTCCCGTCCCGATGCAGCGCCCCCTTCCTTTCCCCTCGGGTCCGGTCGGCAGAGGCCTTAGGACTAATTATAAAGTCGTTGAGATAACTTTTACGGCCGCACAGTGGCATCCGTCTGCATCGTCATCCCGCAGCACACGGAGAAGGCCACGACCAGGCATGGGCCGCGAGCGCAGCCGCAAGCACCCCTCTGCGAGGCTTATGAATATTCGCACGCGGGCTTTGGGCGTTTATTTCCCCTTGTTGCCGCTGCTGCTGCCCCCCAGACTGTCATAACAGTAACAGTCGAAACGCCACCGAGCACGTCTAACGTCCGTGTAACGCCGGGCGTAACGCGCGTGTAAAAGGCATCGAACCTTTTCCCATAAACTTATCCCCGTGCGCTTTGGGGTTTACCTGCCTAATGCTAGCTAAAATCTTAAAATCTACACGAGAAAAACACAAATCACCGTTGTAAGCAGTGTCACAAAAGTGCTATCTTTATATGTCAAGCTCAATCATTGCACTGTATACTCATACGTACTCAATTTTATTTACTTTATCTTTTTTTTTTTTTGCTAAAAAAATGAGAATAAAAAGGGGGAAAGGGGTGAGCTGAGGTGGACGGTCGTGGGCTTTACGATGACTAATAACGACGATGCAGTTAATTACACGACTGCTACCGAACGCGCGCGGCCGCTGCTGCAAACTGCTGCTGCTCTATTCGATCCATCGCAGCGGAAACGGCCGCCACAAAAACCGTCATCGCATTCCCCATAATGCTGGCAAAACCTATCAGTAGCAGCAGCAGCAGCGGTACGGACTGCATGCGCGCGAGCGAACGGCCTCGCAAAATAAATAAACCCCACGGATGGATGGCGGGCCAGCGTGTTTAACGCTCTTCTTGCTGAGCACACAAGTCGACGCCTGCTGCATTGCGCCCCAGGTAGGAGGAGAGAGAGTGAGGATGGGATAGGATAAAGGGGAGTGTGAGAAGGGGAAACACTGTCGATGAATTTCGTTATTTCAAGATAATAATCCGTCACGAATACTTCGTTAATGAAACTAACGAGTATTGTTCGTAAATTTCGGTTACGAACTCGATTTCCAATGATCAGGAATTAGAATATTTGTTTCAACAATTCTTGGGTCCGGGATCGTTCTTCAGAACGATCTGCAATTGCAATTGCAGTACAACATTCGAGTTGCAAAGAGTTCGTCATTTCACGATTGTAGTCGTTACTTAATTTTAAATAACGAACTGTTTGTATAGAAAAATTAACAGGATATATTTCGTCAAATCACGGTATAATTTCTAACAGAGAAGATATGACCGTAAAGGTTTCAAATAACAGTCATGAATAAGCTCTCAAGCAATTATAAATGATTTGGTAAAATAAATGTACAAATTAAGTATTT
>NW_026267189.1:732377-733607 GCF_000697945.3 Frankliniella occidentalis | reverse complement strand
GAGAGAGAGAGAGAGAGAGAGAGAGAGAGAGAGAGAGAGAGAGAGAGAACTGTAGCTAGGTGAGAGCGTGCAGTCACTTTATGGAGCCATTACCCATACTTTGCGACCCTTGCCCTCTCCTCCACCAGCACCACAACCCCCGACCCCGACAAAGCTAGAACGCGCCATTGCGCTCCACACGTTAAGTCAGCAATGTTAACAACGACCCAACCACCAACCCCCAGTAAGCTAAAAGTCTACAAAAGTATCATCGAATTACATTCCTATGGGCACTTATCGGATAAATGCCTCCTGCCTGCCAATAGTCTCCTGGCGCTGCGCCGGGCCGTGGGTGAGACGCGCACCCCTAACCACAGACGATGATTGATGCATCGTCCCTGCTCCTACCAGAGTGGGAGGACAATCCCCTCCCCTGCCCTTCTCCCTGCGGGCCGCTGCCTCCGAAAGTGAAAGTCTCGCGGAAGCTTGTTCGGAGGCCAAATAGAGCTTGCGGAGCAGAAGCATTTCCTCGTCCGCGGAAATCATCAGCGGGACGCTGGAAAGGAAGAGGGGGGAGGGGGGAGGGTTGGGAAAGAGGTGATGGAGGGGGGGATAGGGAATTGGCCCGAGCTGGGAGCTGGGCGGCGTGCGAAAGTGCGCGTCGCAGTGTGTCCCTGTGTCGCCGCGGCGGGGGCGATTGCGTCCGGCTGCGCGGTACTTTTCGCCCGAACGCAGCCCCCGGCCGGCGGCACCGCGACGCCCCGGCGCCCTGCGAACGACCTGCTCCCGTTCACTGGCGTCGGATTCGTTCCGTCCGCGCGGCCGGTCGTCAGGACGACGAGGGATGCCGTCAGCAGCAGCAGCAGCAGCAGCAGCAGCAGCAGCAGCAGCAGCAGCAGCGCGGCACTCCGGGCTCCAGTTTGGGGTCCAGGGAGGGGAAGGAGAGAGGGGCGCTTCACGCTCGAGTGAGCTGCCGCCGACCGGGCGTCGCGGCGCCTGCCCCCGCTGCCGCCGCCGCCGCTGCTGCTGAGGTGCCGCGCCGCGCCGGCAGAGCTGGCAGGCAGGCCGCGGGCGGCAGGGGCGCAGCCGCACCGAACCGGCGCCGCCGGCCGACGCGCGCCACGCGCGCGCCGACGCAACATTTCGTCGGCTGCCATAACCAGCCGCCGGTTGTCTAGGTCAGTCAGGTGCGGAGTGCTCACGGCCCGGCCGCGGTCGACGCACGCACTGGGGGGAGGGGAAGGGGGGAAG
>NW_026267189.1:730355-731941 GCF_000697945.3 Frankliniella occidentalis | reverse complement strand
TATGCGAAAATTGTGCTAAAACCATAAACTAGAACTTTTATTAAATGTAATGTTAGTACTACTGAAAAGTTACAATGGGAAAATATACTGAACTTACGATATATTTTGTACTTAATATTTACAAAGTACAGTATGTTGTGAGTTTAATTATGACATCCCAATCCTGCTCATCGGTGAATTCCAAGTCGATATGGTGCTTGTAATTTTACAATTTTCAATTGTAATCCTACCACACGATTAATGGAAAATGTCCCCCAAAAAACTACAACTATTTTGCACGGTGTACTTGTGGTTTACCAGAGAGATTCATATTTTCATGACGAGGTAAAATGTTTGGGGAAGTTTGCGTGTCTAGTAAGTGAGTGTCAGAGTGGGTGTCTCGCTGTGCAACGAGTAGGATGATACGAGGCCTATTTCTGTCGCAGGAACAAGCCAGCCATGGGCAGACTATGTACTTAAGAACGAAACAGACTACCCAAGACGGACCCAGTCACAATGGGACGGACATGTGCCAAACGTCCCATTCAGGAGGGCCATGGCTGCTGCGTCAGAAGCAGACGGGCAAAAAAAAATGTAAGAGAGAATTATAATGAGGGCAGGAGGCAGCGGATGTCTGGAATGTCCTCAAGGGAGTCCCGTACCCGGAACGGAAGCACACGACACGCCGTAAACTATTTCATTCATGCGAAATGTGTACAAAGAAGGGGAAGGGGAAAAAACGTGTCAAAAGCAGTGACCTTTTTTCTGCTCTCATTTTGACCAAGCAACTTTGTTTAGCGGTCGTTATTCGTATTCTGTGTTCGACATAATGGCTTACGTTTGCTGTTCTTCGAATTCCCTTCCCTTTTTTTTCTTCAGACCTTTAACGCAGGGAAGTTTGTCCTTTACAAAAATAACACATAATATTTAATTTTTTACCATTTCAAATACGAAAATCTTGCCGCCCTAGCGCGCGCTGCAGACTTTGGTCAGTGTCACTAAATGTCGGCCGGCCACCGCACTCACAAAAGGGTGACAAACACGCATGATCCGTTACGGAAGGGGCCACCTTTCCTCCCCGCTCGTTTAGCGCAGACCCCCGCCCCGCCCCTTACCTGCCCGATACAAACATGCAAATGAAAGGAGATGCGACAAAAAAGGGGAGCAGAGGAGGAAAAATAAAGCAGCACGAGGTGTGAGACTGGCCAACCATCTCCTTGTCAAACAAATGAGGACCTCGTCATGGGGATGGTCAAAAAGGGGCAGAAGAGGAAAAAAAGTGAGTGAAATTATTTTTGAGACAAATCACAGCAGAAAAGGGCACGACAAACTAAGAGCGTGTCGGCGCGCTCGAGCCGCCCTAAAGGGATTCAACATACCCGGCGAGATTTATCAGATCACTGCCGAAATAATTGAGAAATCGCCACCGCGTTTTTTAGCCGTACAGACAATGTCTGTCGCATTCCGGCAGACGTCGAACAAAAGACAGAAAAAAAGGGGGAGCAGAAAATTCGCTGTAGAGTCCGGATCATCTCGTTGTTCACTTAAACACACACAAAACATATTTTCTCCCTCCCCCCTTCAATCCCCTTCTCTCTCTCTCCCTC
>NW_026267189.1:727884-730242 GCF_000697945.3 Frankliniella occidentalis | reverse complement strand
ACACACACACACACACACACACACACACACACACACACACAGCACACTCGTAATTATCCCCGATGAATAAGATATCGTCCGAGAGGTGGCGGCGCGTGGCCACGCATCCAGGGATGAGCTGTCACCCCATCGGTGCATGGCGTGCACGAGAATTTATAAACTCACTCACTCAGTCTCTCTCTTTCTCTCTCCCTCCCTCAGCGCCCTAATTTGTCGTCACCCCGCTCGCGACACGTTGACAAAGGCGGAAGGCAGAGGTGAGAAAGGAGTAGAGCCAAGGAGGGATAAGGAGGCAATAAATTAGGGGCGAAAAGACGAAATGCACACTGGGACGGAGGGAGGGGGCTCACTACCGTTACATCAGAAGCCCCCTCCCCTCCCCCCTTCTATATCCCCTACTTTGTCTCACATATCAGCGATACATGACCATGAAGGGGTTGGTTCCAATTGAATTGGCACACAAGAGATTTCCAGAGTATCTCCTTGCCTCCTAGGGCGGGTGGCTGGTGGTTGCTGAGGGGGTGGGGGAGACTTTGACGTGGTCTTGGACGAGGCCGGGCGCAGCGTTGCAGTGCCACTAGCCTGCCGCAGGCCGGCCGGGGCCGGGGCGGGCTTTTAGCATGGACTCACTGTCATGCAACTGCAGTCGTGGGGGTTTACGACCGTCCATGAAACAGTCCCACGATGACTTCCAATCCATAAAATGCGATTTCTGAGCGCGATACTTGGGAGGCAGACAGCACAAGAGCTGCTCAACTGGTTCGATACTCGGCCGCGCGCAGGCATGCGCCCGCCCCGAGCCACCCTTACTACTCCTAGGGAAATAATTACACCCAAAACGTGAGATGAGAAAACTTTTGACTCGAAGACTCAAGGCCACAAATGACAAGTGTGGGATTTTGGACGGCGAAAGAAACGAGTACTGTTGCTGTTGCCAGCGCAAGTTCCTCGTAAAAACACCCCCTTCGTTTTCTATCGCAACTGCAACTGTGATAACGTCACATACACACCCGTCTTCCTCCCACCCCAAATAGCCCGCCGCCGCAAGTCTCGCTCTCTGTCAATCCAATTGGGCGGGGTTGGACATCGCACCACCACTAAAGAGCGTGGGGACATTCGGCGGCAACAATGAGGCAATAACACTTTTATGCGGCTTAAGGTCCCTCTGCGCCGCACGCCGCAGACACACACACACAGACACAGAGTGCAGCACAGAGACGAGCACGGCGTAGCAGCGGAAGTCTCCTGGAAATTATTACATCGCGTAAAAAAACGGGCACAAAACTAGATAATGAAGTTTCCGACCGCCTAAAATGTTTACCAATGATGAAAAGACCAGCCACAAAATTAAAATCATTTCCGGCACGAGTTAAAATTTTAAAATTTCGTACGTTTTATTACAATTTTTTGTACTATTAGCCCTGCCCTCGGCCCCGACGAATTTATCTAAAACCCTGAAAATTCTTGGCGGCCATGTCGCACCTCGCCCCCAGGGCCCTAGGAAAAAATTTAACTCTGACACAATTCTTAATATTTGAAGGCAGGCAGTGCCCTTTTCCCAACGCCATACTTAGTGCTGCTTTCGGCACCCCGTTGCCTCTCAGTCAACTTCTTGTCTCGCTCTCCTATCCCAGCGGAGAGCATGTATGCATGAATGCAGGCCTCAGCCCGAGCCTCAGTCACACGGTTACAAATTGCTCAATTCCCCTCCACTCGGAGGCGTCGAAAAGGCAAACCCGGGTGGTGGCGGCAGCAGTGGCTGCGCCGAGCAGCAGGACAGTGCCACGCCGCGCTCTCAGACCACTCGATACATTCCGGGGCCGGCCGGACAGAGGACGCCGTGTGCGTTCAAGAGGCCTGAGAGCGCGCGCCACGACGACCACCACCAGCTGCCCTGGCAACAGACACGGCACACCACGGCCCCTCGCAGAGTTTGTTTGGACTGAGGCGCTCACCCCGCGGCGGGCAGCCACTCGCGGCCGCGGCCCCGCCCAGGGTCACGGGCCGGCCGTCCTAGATAGTAGAGCTGCACTCCGTCCACGACGAGAGAGATACCGACTCACATTCTGAACAGGACGCACCAGTTGTGCGTAGAGATAATGTATACGCCGATTTGCAAACAGATTTGACGGCTGCGGCCGCTCGACGGCCTCGTGCAGCTGCAGGGCGATGTTTGCCACTGCTAACGCGGTCAAAACTGAAGATAGTAAATAGTAATACAACATATAGAACGACGTATATAGTGATCGCACAAGACGAATAGTATGCAAAGCATTTCGTGTTCTGTCTCCACGCGAGGCTGCGCCCGTCGTCAGTCAAATAGGCCGCCGCGGGCCTAGCGACTGCACCCGATAATAA
>NW_026267189.1:717379-722789 GCF_000697945.3 Frankliniella occidentalis | reverse complement strand
CACACACACACACACACACACACACACACACACACACACACACACACACACACACACACACACACACACACACACACACACAAGCTCACGAGTAGTAGCCGGTCAGTGTTTGGTCTTTGGCCACACACTGCCGCACACACTCTTTCGCTCTCGCTCTCTGTCTCTCTCTCCCGCAGGCATGACTTACCCCTTCCGCCCCCCGCACCACCATGTTTACGCCGGGGGTGTGCCGTCTCCTTGGCGACGGCCAAGTACGTCAACAGGCTGGACGTCGCCGAGCCGAGCCTGGCGAGCCGGCCGGCGGGCGAAACAGGCGCTACACACAACCAGCAACGACCAAGGGGCACGGGCACCGCACCACAGGTTACAGGGGGTCCAGGAGAGAGCGAGAGAGAAGGAGAGAGAGAGAGCGAGAGAGAAGGAGAGAGAGAGAGAGCGAAAGAGAGGGAGAGAGGGAGAGAGGGAGAGAGGGAGAAAAGGGGAGAGAGAGAGGCGTGCGGAGGATAAACTAACTGCAGATAGAAATGTCCAGTCTCACGTGACGTGGGGCATATTTGTCGGCGTGCGCGGCTGGGGACGGACGGGTGCGCACATGGGCGCACTTTAGCACACCGTCACTCTTGCGCGTCCCGCGGGCACTTTGACCCGCCCTGCCCTACTACCGCGTGGCCTGTCCTCGCGCGGCGCCGCCGCCGCCTGCTTCAAAGGGTCGTCCGCGTATATTCGTATGCAAGTCCAGTCGAACTACTCGACACTTTGAAAAGGCAGATCCGACCGAGCATATACGGGTGGTGATGCAGCCGAGGCTTTTACCAACTCCGGCACGCAAGTACGCACGCACGCACGCACGCCCTGCAACATTCCGCCTCTCGCTCGGGTTCGGACATTGTGCACGCAGTCATTAGATCTTTTATGCCGCCCGACGGACGGACGACCCAGTGGCGTAGCTGTTTGGCGGGCGAGAGGGTTCGTGCACACTCATGCACAGAGTGCGGCCGAGACGGAGCGCCCCGAGTCCCGAGGAGGCAGGCGGTGCATCACCATCACATCACCCTCCTCCTTCTCCTCCTCCCCAGCGCCACAGAGAACACTTATATATCGTCCGAGAGTTTGTTGCGGACCACCACCGAGCGCACTCACACAAGCATGCACGCGAATGCGCACGCACGCACACGCGCGAGTTTGAAAAGAGTTGGTGCTGGGGATATTCAGACAGTTTGGCGCGCGAAAATGTAAACGCCCCAGTCATTGTGTGTCCATTTGGCTGGCGCCCGCTTCACCTTTCGCTCGGAATGCTCGAACGGACCGGAGAGTGGCGGTCGGTCTGGTCCCTCCCAGGAAGCCTCTCCCTCTCTCTCTCTCCTTCTCCTCTCCCTCCCCCTCTCTCGCCGAGCCTCCTCCACCTCCTCGACCCCCTCTCCTTTGGGCGGCTTCCCGCCTCCTCACCACGTTTACGACCGTCTCGACCACGACATGGTGAACCTTCTGGAAAGAATACATTTCATCCAAAAGTTGTAAAACCACGGGGAGGGGAGGGGGAGGGAGGTTGAGCGCGGCGGCAGAGACGCGAGAAAGAGTGAGAAGGGTAATGCGGAAAAATGGTACATAAGCGGGTGTTGCAGCTTCGTGAAAGACTTTGAGTCGAAGCGTAGAGGAGAAAAAACTAAAATGAGAATTTTAAAAAAACGGCTGCTGAACAGGCATGCAGAGAGGACTGCTCGCCATTAAGGATTGAATCAGTATAAGGAGATCAGCAGATTGGTGCAAATGGTACGCGCGGTCCTGACACGCAGAGACACCTCTCCAGCGGCAACCTCACCCCACCTGTCTCACACACATTCACACCACACAGACACAACGACGAACTCGGTGCGTCCACTTGAGTTCAGTCCATTCAGAAAACGTCACCCTGTCGAACCACAAAGAGCCGCCCTGCCCCACCCCTCGCAGAATCACACTCACACACACACGGAGGCAACGAGGTGCCCGCGAGACGCCTCCTCTCCAGTCAGGGAGGGGCCTTCATCTCCCGACGACCCATAAACGATTTCCAGAAAACACTATAACTCCCGCTGACGTCCGGCCTCATTGGTGCTACTTATGCGAGTAGCACATTTACTGCCGTCATGATATACACGTTTCCAGCCGCCGCTGTCCGATATAACACGAGCAGCAATAAAATTTTCGGTTGTTGAAGCGGTTGCGTTGTGTTTGCGCCGCCTTAAGAAGTTTATGCATAAATCGATATAAATATGACGACGGACATTTTGGGCCGGCTGGGCCTGTTATTGGCCGCAAGGAGTCAAAAAGCCTTCACTAAGGAAGACTAAAGACCCACACTGAAAAACAAGTTGTTTTTTTGTTTGTTGTTGTTGTTTTTTGTTGGTTTTTACCAAATAAATAGAAATTGTACAGTACAATGTATCTTTAAAAAATTAGAGCTGCTGCAACTGACACTGCGTGTCATTTGCTAAAAATTTCAACAACACGATCCACAATTTTTTTAAAGTTTGATTAAGTCTAGTGTAGATTAAGTTAGCAGCTTAGTTTCTGACAACTTTTGTAATTTTCGAACTGCGGTCCCTTTTTACGAGACAGTCAATAAGGAGCAGCATGGACGCCACACAAGGGGCGACAAAGGAGTCGTACAAGGAGGCGGCCCCGACTGCTGCAGCACACAGAGTAGGGCCCTACCGCCAGCTTTACGGTTCCACCGCGAAGGGCCGCCGGAAGCAAGCAGTGGGTTCCAAGAGACACAGAACACTGCAAGACATATGTGGTGAGGATTTACAATAATACAGCAAGAGGGTTAGTAACAACATTCAATGACGGCAATCCTTTAACAAAACTATCAAATCCAAGAGGCATCTTAAGCTTTAGATATCTAACAACTAAACTTAATCTATTGGAATGTGATATCACGCTACCTAGAAAAGTGCAGAGCTCCAGTTGAGCTAAAGCAACCACAGTATCAACCCCTCAGGGACAACCATAACATAGTTACAAAATTAACAATCACACAGTTGCAGAACTATAATATAGTTCTCAGACCAAGTCTAACGTTGTTTCAACTATCACTTTATAGAGCTGTCCCTGAAGTAACTGTAGCAATTGTTAGTACAGTTACTACAGGTTTCAATTTTTCTGGGTGCTACCAAAAGGAAATAATAAGCAGATCCTTTTCCCTAGCTATAATGTACCGCACGCAGGAGCGAGGGCGGTCGATCCTACTACGGCACCTTATAGCTCCGTGCGAGTATGCAACCCGTACGCCTGAATCCGGTACAGTATACCCAGAGAAAAAGCGTAGCTTAACACGACCCACACAGTATGATTGCGGAGAAAGATCTGTATAACACAGGCTCTAAGACAATGAGGAAGACGAAATACGACTGAGAGTAATGCAGTCGAGCTGCAAGGGTGAAGAGAGAGAGGGGGAGAGGACGAGGAGGGGGTAGTGAGAGGGACCGAGGGTCCTTGGCGAACCGGCGCCTCGCTGACGGAGCGACGCTTTGACATTTGTGTGAAAATAATATACGACAGTGGATGGGAGAGGGGGAAGGGGTGGAGGCACAAGGAGAGAACGAGAGAGTGGGAGAGAGACGGAGGGAAAAGGTTCGCCAAATGTGCGCCCCCACTCAGGCAGCGGCGTGCGAGCCAGCGGTGCCAATTTGCAGCACATTTATCAAAGTGTTTTATAGATCGCCATTCTTTGTCTTGCCCTTAACTTTTATACGGAATTTTCAAAAATTAACTCCCAAATGAGGGGAGGAGAGCGATGCCGTCCTTGCCATGCCATAACGAGAAAGCGGAACGCAATAATAAATGAATTTATATTTTACTGTGAGGACGAGGACCGTCGAGAACAAGTTGGGTCCAAGCGATGTGTGGGAGGGAGAAGGGAGGGGGAAGGGGACTAAGGTAGAGTGGACTGATGAGGGATGGAGAGAGAGAGAGTGGAGGGAGGGGGGGGAGGCGGAAAAGAGAACGCTGCAGATAAACTAAAGGCGTTGGTTGAAGGGGGAGAGGGAAAGGACATGGGAATGCACGCGCGGGCCGCCACGTGGTCTGGGGAAGACAAATCTTCGCGGTAATTTGATCAAGCGGGAAGGGGGAAGGGGTGGGGGGAACATATAGGGTGGTTGGATGGGTAAGGAGGTGGGCGGGGGTTGCAAGGGGCCGGGGGCGACGCTGGCAAACAATGTTACGGCTGAGCGGCAGCCGCGGGTGGCGTGAGCGGTGAGCGTCCCCCCACTCCTATCTGCACCTCTCGCGAGAGGGATGAAGTATACGATGGGTCATTCCAAGCGTAAAAACTGTGATTTATAATTAGTGAATTAGGCAGTAAAGTGGGGCAAAATGTCAGTAACAAATAAACTGATAAGTATATTGATCCCCGCACATATCAGCAAGAAGTGTCGTTGCAGTTTTGAAAAAGCTTGAAAGAAACAATGTCAGCAGGTAGCGGGTGTATAACAGTCCTAAAATATACTTACTCGAGGAGATTTACCTACTTTCGTCTCAGAAAAAGAACATCGCCATGGGTCTGCACTCCGTCTCACTGCCACCGCAAATATCAGAGCATTTTTGCTCGGACTTTATCTCCCCGGTCGGTCAGCGAGTGGGGGGCGCGTCTGACAGTAGGATGAGCGGATCTGCGGACGGAATCACAGCATCACAATGCGAGAGCCACCGCACAGGATGCACGAGGTCAGGCTCCGCATTTGCAACATCCGATCCAAATTTGGAAATAACATCAGAAAACTATAAATGAAAAGAACCAAGAACCCTCAAATACTAGCCCTTGCGAGTGGCATGAGATTGCACACACTGCACTAACTGGATATGTATCTTTTATTTGAACGAAGTTAAGTTATCAAATCTTTACCAGAAATTTCTGTGTTGATTAAATTATTCGAATTATGTGCACTAAGTTTCGTGCACAAATTTGTCCAAACCGAAACGTTGGCTTAATAAGTTCCCACCAAAAATTAACCGCAGGAAACGTGTTGACTTTGCACCATTTTTTTGCACAAAAGCATACAACTACAGTTTTAGTGTATAAACACTCCCTGCCTCATTATCAAAAGGAACTAGTTTTTTTTTCTATTTTTTTTGGCGAGGCCGCAGGTGCTGCTAAGCCGTGCGACGGATGGATGGATAAATGCATATGGACCTGCATCTCTAGCGCCGCGGCAAGGTTAGCTGCATGATAACAGTGCCAAACGCTTTGCCATTCTGTTCGGACACACCAAGGTTTCCCCGTATTATTCAGAAGGCGCCGGGCTACACGCGCTCGGCAACTGCTACCAGCGATAAAAATCTTACTTCTTTGCCTGCACGGGGTTCAACGTAGTGTGAATGTGTGTGTGTGTGTGTGTGTGTGTGTGTGTGTGTGTGTGTGTGTGAG
>NW_026267189.1:716564-717329 GCF_000697945.3 Frankliniella occidentalis | reverse complement strand
CCCCACCGCCTACTTCAGTCTACAAAATAAAATTGAACATTGAACAGGTAGCCTGCACAGTGCAGCGCTACGTATGGTGCGCGGCGTCCTTGGCGGCGTCCAACACCAGCAATGCCTTTTCTCAGCCATTTCATGTTTCTGATGGCAGTGACACTTTTGCGACGGCGATGGTTACTTATTAATTACAACAAAAACCCTGATGGCTGTCCTCACTGTCAGCTCCAGTTTGACCTCACGCGACCCCTGCCGGGGCCGGATGACACGCACCCCTTTAGAGTGGGTGACAATCACTGCACTGTTGCCAACACTCAATGAGCCTCCTTCCTAAATTACCTCCCCGCCCCCTCCTCCCCGTCGCCTCATCGGCTTACGAATGACACGCGCGAGCGTTTATGCAACACACTCTCAAGTCCGCTGGCATTCCCCCCCGTCGTCGCCTCTTCACGGCGCTCCTCCATCTTCTGCTTCCTTGTTTGACCCGCGAAGTAAAACGCTTGCTGAGCTGCGAATATCGAGTGTGGTCACGTCCGGGGCAGGAAGGCGTCCGAAGGGTTATCGACGGTGGCGTCGTCGCCAGCTTCGTCCGCTGCATCACCGCCCGCCGTACGGGATGGAAACAGGGCGATTCGCACCCTGGCGTGCGAGCGACCAATTCAAAACCGGAAGCAAAGGCGGCGCGGCGGCGGGCGCGCGCGCGACGCGCTTACAAGCTGTCGCTGCGTGGGGGTCCCCCCGTGTTGCGCGCGCCGGGGGGGTCCTCGGGGG
>NW_026267189.1:715246-716514 GCF_000697945.3 Frankliniella occidentalis | reverse complement strand
CCTCCCCCTGTACGGCAAACGGTGCGACATATCGAAAAAAGACCTGCGGCATGGGTTTCACAAAAATAAGACCTATAACTGAGGGTGGTGAAAAAAATTTTCCTCGGGGGTGGGGGTCTGACATTTGTTGAGTTCGAAAATAGCTGCCCTACATTTAAGTAAAATAAATTATCAAATGTATTACATTGCAGTTGAACGCGCGCGTCAATATTCGCGCGGCCTTGGCGACGGAGCTGGTTGGTAAGGCACGGCGCCATGCCACCGGCTGAAAGCCCCGTAACTTGACAGTGTTCTGCTGCGGTACCAACGCGCTCGGGTTGGGTACCCGACCGGGGCTGCGCTGAGTCGTGGGCCACTCGCCCAGCCGCACGCGCGCGCACGCGGGGGTGATGGCTCAGTACAGTATACAATGTTCTATTTTCCGCGGCGCACCCGCAGTCCCGCACCTCACAGCCCCACCTCTCTTTCTCCCTCCCTCTCCCGCCTTCTCCCTCTCCCTCTCCCTCTCTCTCTCTCTCTCTCTCTCTCTCGCCGATGCATGTGCGTTACGGCTGCTGCCGCGCGGCCTGCTGTCTGTTTGGACAAAACTTGGTAAATGACGTGCCAGAGCGGGCGAGAGGTCGTGCCGGGTCGTGCTGCCGTGCTGCTCTAGTGTCGGCCAGCGCACCGCCCCTTCCCCGCCCCGCCAACAGTCTGGCAGTCGTCTGCCGTGGCCTTTCCCAGGCGGCGTGCGGGGGCAACACAACAGCAGCAGCAGCAGCAGCAGCAGGGCCCTTCTGGCGTGACTCAGTAGCACCACGAGTGAGAGAGAGCGAGCAAGGAGCGAGTCGGTACGAGCGAGCGAGAAGTAGGGAAGCGCCCAAAGGGATGCGTGAGCAAACATGAAGTATTGAAGAAGCGAGGAGCGAGTAAGAAACTGAGTGAATCAAGAGTACCGGGCGCAAGCGTATCAGTATCAGCAAGCCAGGGGTGATAGAAATGAATGAGCCAGGAGTGAGTGAGCAAGAAGCGGGCAGCTGAGGGGGTCCCTTGTCCAATCGGTGCCAGCCCAGACAGCACACCCCTGCTACCGCTGTATTGATAACCCCGCAGGGCACTCGAGGGGCGAAGGAGGGGACCTGGGTGTCGGTATAGGCCGCTAAACGACTCCCCAAAGGCCACGCCATGCTACGCCCCGCCACCCCTTTCCAACAGGTGGCTGTCTGCCTCCCACAGCCAGCGGGCCGCTAACAACACATGCGAAGGGACAGTGACAGGGAAGGGGGGGG
>NW_026267189.1:709503-710356 GCF_000697945.3 Frankliniella occidentalis | reverse complement strand
GGGGAGAAAGGGGGAAAAGGTAAAAGAAAGAAACAGTGCATGCGTCTTCTTTCTCCGTTTTGCTTTGCTGACAGTGTGCACGCTGCAAATAAGCAAAAGGTAAGGCGCACACGGTTTGCTCTGCACTAATTACGTTGTGTTCGCCGACTTCTTTCGCGTGCCATTCGCGCCGAGAGACCGGGGGCCGACAGGGGGAGCAACAGAGATAGGAAGCGTACAAGGGAGACGTTATTGCCATACATAACTAAAACAACTTGCATGCAGCTGTGCCCCCTGTGCGTGCCTAGGACAGGTTTAATTTTTTTTTGCAGCTGCAGCTCTCTCATCTCTCTTTCTCTCTCCCTCTCACTCTCTCTCTCCTCACCCCCTTCTCTCTCTTACCCCACCGCATGTTTTTCTTCAAATTTTTTTCAACCTTCTCCACCGTGTCTATCCGTGAGCGCTGTCATTAGGCGTGTAAATCGTCGTGCAGCGGCAAATAGTCTGTGGCGGTGCATGTGTTCTTCTCCTCCTCCTCGTGACTTTGTTAGCCCCACATCACAACACCACAACACGAGAGGAGAAGGGAGTGTACCACTCACGCCACAAACAATAACGTGTGCGTGCGAGGAAGTTTTGTTAAAACGTTCTTGTTGACGGTTTCGTTTCTGCCCACATCTACACCGGATGCAAATTCGTTTGTACAACTGAAAAGCTTAACACTATCTGTCCAGTTTTGAGAAGAAATTTTGTATCTGGCCAGAATGTGCACAGAGACGTTACTCGCACTGACCGGTCCGCCGCACCGCGTTACTGTTGGCGAGAAGAAAATTTCTAAAACACTTTTCTAAAGCAGTACAGTAAAACAACCATG
>NW_026267189.1:707904-709453 GCF_000697945.3 Frankliniella occidentalis | reverse complement strand
GGCGGGGGCGGAGGGAGGGGGGCGGGGGTGAATTGTCACGCGCGCGCGCGCCAAAACCAGCGTTATGCGGCAATCTGCATGAGGGAGGTGCACCACCGCCAGAGGCCCACCAGGAAGACGGGGAGGACGCGGACACTAAAACTTGGTTGGCGTCTTATGACGCCTTGTTTTCACCTGTTTTTGTCACTAAACTTGATATAGGGCGCGTGCAAAAAAATTTGTTTGGCCTCGAGAAAAAAAAAATTGTTGCTGAATAAGCAAACTACTTTGGGTTCTATTTCAATGTATTTTGGTCTGCACCCAGAAAAAAACTGTACGTATCTTGTTTCAAGTAAATGATGACACATGATCAAGAGAAAAATCTTATTCTAGACAATACAATATTGCATTGTTTCAAGGGTTATTCAGATTTACTTTAGCATACACTTGAAACGAGAAGCAATTTTTTTGATTGTGCTCTGTGTCCGAAGAAAAATATTGTTCAGTTTGATCAATATTGTAATTTTAATCGGAATGGTCAAAAATTTTGGACTCACGAGATGATTGGCAGAAGCCTCACACCCCCCGGGCAAACGCTGGACCACAGCCAGCAGCGTCAGGCCTTCAGCCATGCACACCACTTGAGTGGGCCTTAATCCATTACCACACTCCAATAATGTTGTCAGCTACAGCACTGGTCGCGCTACACTTAGTCGCGACGTGTTACAAATATGTTGGGATATATCATTATGACAGCTCCCTCTCCAACGACTTACAAATAGAAATAAGGTCGAAGAAGGAAAAATTCTTGAAAGAATGAGGAGAAAATACACAATTGGACCATGAGTACACATAGTGCTCTGACACCATCACCCTTTCCGATCTCTCTCTCTCTCTCTCACACACACACAAACTCGACCGCCACTCTCCGGCCGGCTGGGCTCGGCTCAAGCGCAGTGCGAGCTGGCGGGTGACTGCGCTGCTGCGCCCCCGCGACAAAAATGCTCTAAAAATGCACACAAAATGGATTCTATTTCGAGCAAAGCCGAGGCATGGCGTCCATAAAACGCCGGGGCGCAAAACCACGTGCGCGAGTGCGGGCGGGGAGGGGCGGTGCACACGTTATACGGCCGGCGGCGGGAAAAGTCACGTTCGAAATGAACACAATTTAGTTTCCTTCTCCACCTCCCCCCCCCCTCCACTTCCTCACTGCAACGCACCTCTTCCCCCCCCCCCTTTTCTCAAACAAAGCTAGCTACCCACCACGCCTTCTCTGCTATAAAGACAGAGCGAGAAACGGAGGCGCATAAAAAAGTGTGCGAATCAAAAGGATTGACAGAAGCGAGTAACAAGAACAGGTGAAGCCGGGCCAGCCTGAGGACGGATAGGAAGGAGTGCTGGTGCAGTCCGTCGAGTCCATCTCGTCACACCGGGAGGAGGAGGGAGGGGGGGACTTCTTTGAAATGAAGGAGGGGGGCTGGCCAAACCCCCCGCGCTCTGTTCCCTGCCAAGGTTTGGACATGCGGCAGCGACATGCTGGGCCAACAAATCAGGGGAGGGGGAAGGGCGG
>NW_026267189.1:695581-699440 GCF_000697945.3 Frankliniella occidentalis | reverse complement strand
GAGAGAGAGAGAGAGAGAGAGAGAGAGAGAGAGAGAGAGAGAGAGAGAGAGAGTGACTCCACACAACCCAACTGCTGAGGGGAAGTGTCGCAGGGCTAACATAACGCGTATTCGGAAGGGGTGACTGATAACAACAAAAACATAATGTAATAAGACCATGCAGAAAAAAAAATGGTATGAACGAAATCAGTGACATTTAGTGGGTGTCACACATCACATCTACTCCGATTGAAATCATCGTAGGAGTTTAGAGGATCTTTAGCGCATTAGCTGCAGCTGTAATAGACCATTCATCCCTAACGATGTGGCAATGCCGCATGCTAATAGTCTCCAGGAGCAAACACTTTACTGTCATTAAAATTCAAAATTCTGGCCACGGTAAAAGATACTTGGGACTTCTCCGCATCCGCATCGACTGTGGCCCAAACCCAAACTTCAAATACTGATCATATAGGAAAGAGGTTGTCTGGCAAGAAGTTGCGGTTTTTTGGGGCTACCTAAGTAATTATGACCAACTACATGGGAGAACATGCCTGTAGTACTTACATTTGATGGCACCATTCGGGTCCGGTCAAACATTAACAAGGGAACCTTTTCAGGTGTAAATCTCCGATTTCGTTGAAACTTGGAAAATTTGAAGGTTATTTATGTAGAAATCGGATGGCACTAGACATTTTCCCTAAACCTGACATTTAGTTTTCCCCTATATAGGGTAGGAGTAAGGTGTTAGAAAAAGATTTTTTTTAGAAAAATGTAAGGCAGTGTTCTAAGGGGTAACTCGTCATAGTAGTGCCCTTGGAACCAAAATTTTGTCCATTTTGCTCTATTTTGAACCGTTAAAGCAGTAGAGGGATGTGTGGGGTGTGGGGCTAGGTTCCTGGCCTCCGACGGGCTCCGCTGGTCGGCGCGACCAGGCGCGACCCTAACCACGTGCCCGCACACGTGCTGCGGCACGCCCAACCTATTTATACTCGCATAGTTCCGCAAAGAATTTACGCGAGCGGGGTGGATCTAAGTAGCGGCGGGGGCTGCTGTGATGGCCAGAGTGTACTCGCGAGTGTACTCGTGAGCTACAGCGGCTGCTGCTGGCGCACAGGGCCGCCCAGGCCCGCCCAAGTGACCACACTGTACCCACACGCGGCTGCAGGCGACATGCACACCCCCACCTCGTATCCCCCTCCCTAATTCTCCCTCTCAACACCGCATTCTAATTAGTTCATACGGTCCGCGCCAAACGCCACACTGCCTTGTCACAACTACTACATCATATATCTCTATTTTCTCTGCCGCAAAAAGTGTACATCTAAAAATCAATCTGACGTTCCGTGCCACGAAACGTACAGGCGAAAAGTGGGTAGCAACCTATTACACTATCTTGTATTCCAAAAAGGAGAGAGAGAAAAATAATTAAATTATGTGCAATTCATGCACAAAATATAATATTTTAAAATAATTTAAACAATATAAAACTTTCCCTCCCTGCGCTGATTGGAGAGTTGAACACTTATTGATCAGTGTCACCACCTGTCACTCAGCAAAGAGAAAGTAACCAGCTTCACAACTTGACGCACTATGTCCGATATCAACTGCCAACTGCAATAAGTATTCATAGCGATCAGATCAAGCCGATACAAGACAAGGCGCATGGGCTGGTTTAGATTTCTCGCGTGTGCTCGTAAATTTCGGCTCCAGCTCTCGTTCTTTTGTTCTAGTTTGTTTAGTATACCTTGGGGGTGTCAATAACGATTCAAATGGGAATGGGTAATCTTAAGATTATCACTCTAAAACAGGCATTTGTCGCATTGAAAGAAAACTCAAGTACCTGAAAGACACACATGTAATTAATTAGAAGAACTTCAACAGCTTTCTCCTTTTTCAAAACTCAATTTTTTTTTATCCAAACCCTAAAACTGTACGCTTTAAATTAACGAATTTCAACTTACCACGAAAGTAAAACAAGCCAGCCTAAAATTATGAGGTGTAGTTCACACGACGTCTGATTCCAAATTTAATGTAACGTAATCAATGTAAGGTGACCCCCGCCTTTTCTCGGGAGAGGACCGCGAGAGAGCGCGAGTTCGCAAAAGAGCTTCTATATAGCGGGCGGTGCAGGGCCTAACACGAGCTGCAGTGCGCACCGCACCACCAGGCCGCGCCGCGTCTAAAGGTCGGCCAAGGGCGGGCCGGCCGGCCACGGGCAGCGCGCTCTACGGCAAACGCGTGTTTATTTTCATTATTATTTTCGTGCTTTATGCTTCCGCGACTGACCTTTGACACACAGAAGCAGTGACTTTGACCGTGACCAACGCGCGGTCTCCTACATGTAAATAGGTGAGTGGCCGGCGCCAGACACGTGCACGCTCACCACCTGCAACACGACCCACCCCAGCGTCAGATATCGCGGTGGTGACCCTCCCGTCTGTCGTGACGTCAGCGGCACATCCTGTGCGTGGAGGCCGCAGCGAGCGCGCGCCTTCTAAATGTTATCACATTGTAAGCCCGAGTCCCAACATGTCCGGGGGAAGGAGGTGGTGCGGTGGGTAAGGAGGGGGGGGGGAGGGGAGAAATCCGACGCTTGAAAACTGACCCCTCTACCACCGCCAGCCGTCCCAAGCCCAGCCACGGCCGAGACGAAACGGCGATGTGCCGGGCCGCGCCGGCTGAGTGACGAGTATTGGGTGTACTAAAGCGCATGCATACCTCCGCCCGAGGTGGGGGCAGCCAAGGGAAGGGGCATTACTTCCCGGGAACAATTCGGCGAGATAATTATTGCCTGGTGGGAGAGCAGGGAGGGGAACACTGTGAAAAAACATCGTCGTAAATTTTACAAAAAAAATAAATAATAATAATTGTAAACTCGAATTGTAATAGACCCTATTCGGTCTCGGCTCCGGGAGAAGAAAACAAGAATCCTAACCGGAACCAGTGCCTTTAACCAGCCATATCTTGGCGAAAAAACTTGCATACATGGTATTAGAAATGATTTAAAACATTCTGGATAATGCTTGTAACTACTAAAGTCCTTTAAACGTTAAAATAGCGTGATTTTTGGAACTGGTTCCGGTCGGGATTCCTGTTTTCTTCTCTTTGAGCCGAGACCGAATAGGGCCTATTTAAGTTGTAAATTTACGAGAGCACATTTCTTACTCGCCAAGGCATTTTAAGTCGCTACGTACGTAAATTTCCATGTAAACCTTAACACTATTTTTCACGGTGAAAGAAGAGCCTGCCTCTGCTGCTGCAGTACTGTTGGTAGGTGTACAGCGGGGCGGCGCTAAGTCGGCTCGCGGATAAAACACACATACAAGTTGTACTGATCTGCTCGCCGCACGCGTCCGTGTATATGAGGCATGCCGCGACACGCGCCGGCAGAAAAAGAAAAGGGTCAAGCAAAGCGCGCGTGTAAGTCGTGCCGGGAACAGGAGCTGCAAGCCACACACCACGGGGTCAGTGCGGCGGACCGGTCAGTGCATCGACAGCAGTAGGGAGCCGGCCAGTAACCGGCACAGACAGCACTACAGTACAACACTTTAAACATGTTTATCTGCCACACAGCATACAATGTCATCCGCCTGTCTCCCCCCCCCCGCTCCCCTCTTTACACACACACACACACACACACACAGAGGCATTCTCGACGTGGAGAGGACAGTGGAGCGAGCAGATGAAAAAGCGGCGATGTACTAATAAGGCAAGTGCACATGAGGAGACTGGCGCGCAAAAATTATTGCTACAGGGCAGCTATTTTCGAACTCAACAAATGTCAGACCCCCACCCCCGAGGAAAAAATTTTTCACCACCCTCAGTTATAGGTCTTATTTTTGTGAAACCCATGCCGCAGGTCTTTTTTCGATATGTC
>NW_026267189.1:694700-695531 GCF_000697945.3 Frankliniella occidentalis | reverse complement strand
TGTGACGAATAATTTGTAGCAATATTTGTCGTCACATGACGATGCAGTTTAACAGTGTATCCCCCCATTCCACTTTACACGCACGATAAGATGGGACTAGCCCCTCCTCAGCCTCGCCTCACCCCGCTGCACCGGGGGGCGGGCAGCGGGCGGGGCTCGGGCGGGAGCTTCACTGAAGCTGCACCGAGGTCTCCACGGACAGCCCACATACTTACTAAGTAGGCACTTTCTTGAGTTCAAATACCCCAGTTCAGGCGATTGCTTCCTATCGACCACAATGTGCTGAGCCAGGCGTTCGATGTAGAAGAAAAGAAATGCTGGTGCTGCAGCAACACTCACAATAAGCAAATAATGTTTTCCTTATCAGACTAATTTGAAACGGAAAAGGGGGTTAGATGGGAGGGGGGTCGCTCAGGCCTATCGTATGAGGTCAGCCGAACACAGATATGCAACCTGCCGGGCAACGTACCCGGTCGCCACTATTCCTGCCCCGACCTTGGTGCGAACGGGCAAACGACAAAAGTGTATAGAGGCGAGAGAGATACCTAAGCAAAGACGAACAATCGTCAGATGATGGTACAGTACTGTATACGTAATGGGGCAGCGACATAGTATGCGTGTGCGTGTGTGTGTGTGTTTGAGAGAGAGAAAGAGAGAGAGAAAGAGAGAAAAAGAGAGAGAGAAAGAGAGAGAGAGAGAGAGAGAGAGAGAGAGAGAGAGAGAGAGACGGACGGACGCGGTGCAACGACGCACCGGACCACTAATGAGATATCCCTCAGGTCGCGGTAAACTCGGCCGATCCGACACCCATCTAACTCACGACATATGTCA
>NW_026267189.1:691192-694650 GCF_000697945.3 Frankliniella occidentalis | reverse complement strand
TTTTGTTATTTACAAATATTTAACTTTATAGCAAGGATCTAGATAGCACAGAATTGGCGAAGGCGAAATGAGAATGAGTATGGATTATTGCGACAGCCACGAGGAAAGCACGACGTCGCTCTAAAAAATTCAGTGCGACGAAAAATAAACAGATATATTTCCCTTTGCACTAACGGCGACTGGCGGCGGCGGGGCTAGTAATAGTACTTCTCTCGGCGTCACCTGCGCCGCCGAGGTTTGCTTTACACCGCGGCAGGCAGTTGACCTCAACACTCACGCCACGACCGACGGCAGTCCTCCCCCTCCACTCCTCCCCCACCTTTAGGGCCTAATGAAACAGCCAGTCCGTGGTGCAGTGATGCACAAGGGAGCGAGGGTTGATGGGTGTGGGGAAGGGGAAGGGGGGAGACCCGGAGGAGGGGTGGCAGCGGCGGGGGAGGTTTGCGGCCAGTTAAGGGCTCGGTTGTTACTACCCCACCGGGCCTGTCGACCGCTTTATACGGCCCGCAGAGATGTCTTTTTGACGCGCCGCGGCAGAGCAGACGATAACGCTTGTCGACCGACAAAGACTTAAAGCGTGCTGGCGTTACGCGCTCGCGCTTTTGCACAGACCACGCGCCTATATCTCCCGCTTAAACTGTAGTAGCTTGCGGTGTAACTGGACCGCGTTTACATTGTTTCACTTACTACTGCAAAGTGCAGCTTTCGAGTTGATGAGTTGCACGTTTCAGTGTTGCACACAAATTAAATGTTTTACTACGACTCATTAATGAAGAAGGCGACGATGAGCGACGCACTTAGGGCTCCGGCAGCTCTGGCTGGCTCGGCAGTGTGTCCCCCGACTACATATCCCTGCTCCTCTCTCAAGTTTTTATCAAGATTCTCCCGAAGCAGTAACCGTGGCGCGCCCTGGGCAGGACGCGCGGTGCGGCGGAGCACCGGGGGGCACTGCACCAACCGCACTGAGCGCCGGGCGAAAGGAGTTTGAAAGTTTTGAGAAGTTCCAAGCACCGCACGTTTACTACTGCAGCCAGAATGACGCGAACGGCACGGCACGTGTCTCGTCTCGTACGCCTGCACGTGCGCAACACTCGCCTTGCACTGTACACGCTGAACTGCACACTGCACACAGCAAACCCACGTGTGTGAATGTCGCACACTCTGTAGGCGTGTGAGCGACATGCCCATCACAAGGGGGGCACAAGTGAGTGCATTTCGCATTTCAAAGGAAAATTTTACACTTTGATCGCTTTAGTACGAATGGGCATTCACACACCTACAAGCGTGCAACATTCACACATTTGCGTTTCTAATGTGCGCACTTGACGCCGACGAACACTTAGCGCCGAGAAGAGCGATATTCCATTTCGGTGACATTCCCACGTTCTCCCCGAGTCTTCTCTAAACATCCTCGTCCTGCCGATAAGAGGTCGCTTCAAGCTGCTCGGACTCCTCACAACGACTCATGCATGGCGACTTCAAGAAGCAAAGCAAAGTCATGCGTTCGCGTGCACGTACTCTATACTGTACTGCGCCCTATACCCTCCAACAGGGACCCCAATGCAATCGAGTTTTTTAACATCAGAACACGGTGTTAGGAATCATCGTCCGCCATGGACACCACGCCCCTACACAGTAACTGGCACAGGCAGAGTACAAACAAAGTCCGGTCGTTCAACTATGTTTCAAAAACTTTACAATATTTGATACATTTGATATAACATACGCTCGGTTCCATTTGAAGAACTACATATGTTGAGTCAAAAGATGGTTAGAACGTTACAGCAATTAAAGTAGTAGAGCGCGTATGTATAGCAAGTCACATTGACAGTAGCGATAATTAACAGCAGGCATGTAAGAAACTCGGTCAAACATCACCTGCTGCACTGACCTCTTTTTTCTTTATTTTTTTTTTACGTTTGCGCGATTAATGCATTTTCTGCGAAACGTTCTGCGGCGCAAAATTAGATCACTAGGGGTCTAACTAGAAATAGGTTGAGTGGGTCAGTGAAGGTTGCCCACCGAACCCCACCACGACACTGCGAACAACAACTGCAATGTCAATGCCAACGCGTCCTGAACGAGATTGAGAGACCAATTTGTCTCGTGTTCCTCACACGCACACACGAACGCAGACACACGAATGACACGAAGCCCCTCGTCAAAAGACTTTGTGCCACAATGATGCACCGGGCGGCACGGCATGATAGACCATGGTCTACTGTGCGCTGCGCAAGCGCTGCGCAAGCGCTGCAGCGGTCACGCGTCCGGAGCACGAAGAGACGACTCTGGAAACTCAAGTGTCGTACAGTATCACACTTATAAGTGCAGTACCATGGTGTCCTACAGTTGAAAGTGTAGGACCAAGGTGTACTGCAGTTAAAAGTGTAGTACACAATGTGTCCTACAGTTATAACTGTGGGACAAGGGGTGTCCGACACTTGCGTTAGCTGGCACCTTGAGGTGTCGGACACCATGTGTCCTACACTTAAAACTGTAGTACACATGGTGTTCTACACTTTTAACTGTCGGCCACATGGTGTCCTACACTTATAACTGCAGTACACCTTGGTCCTACACTTATAACTGTAGGACACCATGGTACTGCACTTATAAGTGTGATACTGTACGACACTTGAGTTTCCAGAGGAGAGGGCAACAAGGTCTGGCAAACGCCATAGGTACTTCAATGTAAATGGTGTGAAAAACTTGAAAAGTAGAGAGATTAAAATGTAATTACATTAAAATGTGGATTTTTCTAAATGCACAATTCTGGCGAAATGTGGCATCTCACTGAAGACATATTTCAATAGCGATGAACCCATTTGTTGTCAATATTTAAAAAGTACAAGAGACGGTGCTTCTTATCTCATAGGTTCACGGTGCAATCAAGGTCTAATTTTTGTTCGTTGCTATTATGACCACGGTCAGAAAATAGTGAAACTACAAGAAAAATCACCCTGAATTGAGGAAAATGGCCGCGGAATGTTTAGGAGCAGTATTCGTGAATTTCAGTAAGGAAATATACCCTCGAAAATTCGCTGAGATCAGGCGCACCGCTCAAATAATCAAAATGTAATAAGGAATTAGTTTTACACACAAAGAGAACTCGCAAACCAAAACCACTGAAAACAAACACTATTCACTTAGACTGCTCCGGTGCTAGCGTGCGAGTCCGCGCTCAGCCACGCGACGACCAACATTGTCCGACAGGCCATTCCATGCACCTCGGTCGGCGGGCGCAGCGGGCAAACGGCGCTTGGAAACGAAACGCCACCAGTGAGGAGGACAACGTATCGGATGAGTTTATCAAGTTCCGATAAGCGCCGCAACGGCGGCCGTTGGGCGTTTCTATCAAGATTTAGGACAGGCACGGACCTGTTTAGGGTGCACGACAGCGAAGGGCGAGGGAGGGAGCGAGGGAGCGAGGGAGCGAGGGAGCGAGGGAGGGGGGGTGA
>NW_026267189.1:681215-684992 GCF_000697945.3 Frankliniella occidentalis | reverse complement strand
ATACGTAATGGGGCAGCGACATAGTATGCGTGTGCGTGTGTGTGTGTGTTTGAGAGAGAGAAAGAGAGAGAGAAAGAGAGAAAAAGAGAGAGAGAGAGAGAGAGAGAGAGAGAGAGAGAGAGAGAGAGAGAGAGAGACCGGGTCCGTAGCGGTGCAACGACGCACCGGACCACTAATGAGATATCCCTCAGGTCGCGGTAAACTCGGCCGATCCGACACCCATCTAACTCACGACATATGTCAGACTAGACTATCGGGCCGGCGCGCGTTCCACCACACACCACGTGACTTGCGTGCGTGCTAACACACAGTATACCCATACCCACACGTATACCCACACGCATACACACACACACACACACACACACACACACACACACACACACAGAGGCGAGCACGCACCTGTGTGCGCGGGCGACAGTAAACGAGCGCTCATGCGTTAATTTGACACACGAGTCCAGCCGCAGAGCTGAATTGCTCATCGACGGCAGAGGCCGCTCTCACACGATTGGGTCGGGAGGTTACTCAGCTTCACCAGGTTACGATCAGGTCTGGTTAGTGTGCCGCGCAGACTGCACCAGACACCACACGGCTCTGAGAGACAACAACATCTAAGAGGAAAGACTTAGCTGGTCGCGGCTGGAATCGTTACCAATTTACATTGTGAGTTTGCTATACATCAGCAATTAAAAAGCAGCAGCAAAAGCAAACTGCTTGTAGCTATGACTGCACTGCAAAGCGCTTAACAGAGGCAGCTAAGCGATATTCACAACAGTATTTTTTTCCTAAATAGCAAAAACCTTTACATCTCGGCGATGAGAGCTGGCACAATAACGTGAACAGCCAATAATACTTGTTTAGAAGAGAGTTGTTAGGCCGGGCAGCTCCTCACTGCATACGCGCCCAACACGTGTTTCCATAACATTTCACGCACCCTTGGGCAGGGCGCCGCCACCATGATTTAAGGCTAGAAGCGCTCGACGATGGGAAGGGCAGCCTCGCTACTGTTGTTGCGCGCCCATTTCCCTAATTCCAGCCACCCGTCCTCCTGCTCGTCCCGCCCCTCATCCTGACACAACCAAGATTCCCTCACACGGACATAAATAATTGTTTGCGAGGCGGTGCAGCACAGCTTTCAGCAAACACTGTAAAATAGTATGAAGCCTCTGTATTTTTTCGCAAAAACCGTAGAAAATTTCATATCAATTACCAATTTGGACAGTTCATATTGAACGATTTCCAGCCCAGGCTTGGGTGCCAATGTATGGTGAGATTAGACGCCAAAAATATGTTCTCTGAGAAATGGGCTATTGAACTGTATTTTTTTTTTTTACAAAGAAAGTTGGGTAGTAACTACATACTAAGCGTTTTGTGCTGTTGTACCTTATCAAAATATTCTTCAATATTACTTTACTTTTGTAGTAAGCCAAAACGTTCCCTAGTATTACATACGGTGCTAGGCTAGGAAAACGTTAAACGTTTAGTAATACTAGGTAAAATTGTTAGTAACACTGCATAATTTCTTAATTTGTTAAGATTTGTAACAACAGCACAAAACTCACAAGTACTTGCTAGGCGAAACTCTCGTGAAAACTTTCGTGTGCAGGCTAAAACACAAAATAAGTCGCCGGCATTAACAAAGCAACGGGGGTACCGAGGTCCTGCAGACGAGAGTATAGCTGCCGCCATTTCAGGGGAGTGCGAAAGTATCGCTGCGAATTATTAAACGCTCCTCAGCTGGCTTGACCCTACCGGCTGCCACCGCCTCAAGGTCCCGCGCCCCAGACGAGTCGGCATTGGGGCGCCGGACCCAAACAGGACGGGCCCGCCCAGCGTTTCTTTTTCTTCTCTTTTATATAATATTGCTCACCTGGCGTTCTAGCACTGCCGGCGGACTCTGGCGACCACTGATGTGACCTTCGGCCAATCCCGACCCGACAGTCTGCAACAGAATGGAATACTCGTCTAATCAGGCCGGCGATGCACACATACTCTCTCTCTCTCTCGCTCCCCCCTTCCCTCTAACACTCTAACACATTCACACACATGACATTATTTTGTAGTGTAGAGAGAGTAAGTTCTCGTTTTCGCATGCATTCGACATCGCGACATATACAGTGAGCCAAAGTGAAACTCGTCGACACTCAAATCAGAGCTGTTTTATTTTGCCCCGGTTTCCGGCCCGCGCGACGTGGTTGGCATTGTGTTTACGTAAGTAAGCACAGCGATGTCGTACACGTCATAGAAACTAGTTTATTTCAATTGCTCAGTCTGGGTGCTATGCATAGCATAGTGGCCATTTTGCAATCAAGGTGTCACTCGAAAAGCAATCAAATAAACTGAACCAACAATTACAAGTGTTTACTCCTGATTACCCAGCCTTCGAGCAAGTCCCCTTAGTGTAAGGGTGCATTTCATTGCGTAAATTAGGAAATTTTATGAGTGAGAATTTAACAAATTCCAGATGGGTAAAGTGCTGCAAGTTCGGATTATGAGTTATCCTGTACCACATGCAAGCGTTAGTGTAAGTGCACCTTCTCGACTTATATACAACACCCGAACATGCGAGCGAACAAACGGTACAGTAACTGCAACGTCCGACTGCGATACGGGTTTTCCAAACCGCCAATTACAGATGCATTAGTAAGATTGTTTAGGTTGCTAGGCAAACTGTTAGATTAGGTACAGTATAACCAGGTGCGGGTATAAATGGACGGGAGCGGGGGCCGATAGCCGACCCCCCCTCTCTCTAGTGAGCCACCTGAAAAGTAGGCAATTTGTGTCACAAAAAAATTGTAAGTAGGAAACACACGGTGCACCGGCCCCCTCACACCACCTGCACGCCTGAGTATAACTGCAACGACCCTGATACGGGGTTTTCCAAACCCGTATTGTATTGCGGGGATTTAGTAAAATTATTTAGGTTGCTATGTGATCTGTTAGGTTACGTCGCTAAGTGAATTTAGGTTACATAAGGTTGCTGGGTGAGCTAATATTAGTTTAGGTTGCTAGGTGAACTGAGGTTAGGTTAGGTTAGGTTACTAGGTGAACTAAGGTTAGGTTGCTAGGTGGAATAAGGTAAAGGTTATGTTGCTACGTTTACTTAGGTTAGGTTGCTAGGGGAACTCAGGTTAGGTTGCTAGGGGAACTTAGGTTTGGTTAGGCTGCAGGGTAAACTACACTGAGGTTAGGAGAGCTGCACGCGCGACGAGCAGGCCTGGCCCCGCCGCGCCTCTCGCCTCGCTCGAACAGGCGGGCGCTAAAGAGATGCCAGCGGGCGACGCAGGCTCCCGCCGGGGGTCGCGTGCAAAAGAATGCGGCAATAAGGCAGTCGCGACGCCCCGCCCCACCCTCGGCACCGGGACGAGACCATGACGGGACCCTCCTCAACCTCAGCCGGTCGCGGTGGTCAAGCCAAAGCCCAAAGCGACACAGACTCCGACTCACAAAGCACACACGCATACACGCGCGCGCGCCAACGTTCAAACGCACACAAACTTATGTCACGAAATGAATACTTTAAATACCGTCGAATATTTTCAATAAAATTGCGCATCATGCACACTGTGAAAAATATTGGGTAGGTTTACAGGAAAATTTTCCTTGACACAAGTTGTAAAATTACAATTTGAAATCTAAAAAATACATAGTACGTATCGACTTAAAATCCATTGGCAAGTAAAAAAGATCGTCTCGTAAATTTACAACTTAAATTATAATTCGAGTTTACAAAAAAATTGTAAATTACGATATTTTTCACAGTACTGCCTCAACAGC
>NW_026267189.1:677698-681165 GCF_000697945.3 Frankliniella occidentalis | reverse complement strand
GGGGGGGCAGAGAGAGAGATGGAGGGAGCAGAGAGGCGAAAGAGAAAAACAGAGAGGGAGGGAGGGAGGGAAAGAGAGAGCAGACGTCGGTGTCACGGGCGCGCTGCAGGACTGGCTGGCATCGCACCTGTCCTGTCTGTGCAGTGACCGGGAGCAGCACGGAGCAGGGCGGGACGGGGCGGCCCCACACGGGACCATTTAGCACTCGGGCCAACTTTGTCTCAAGTGGTCGTGGCCACCGCCAGTGCCAGTCCGATATATCAGTCGCATGGTATAGGTCCACAAAAAACAAAAAAAATAAAGGAAAAGACAGGAAAAAAACGCACGTACTAATACCAACCAAAATATTAATCAATGAACCGTACGATCCTAAACGAAAAAAATTACTCTCACCGACAAAAGAACCTCGAGGGGGTCCCCACTTGCGTAGTACATTGTACATACACCTAAACTAGGTATTACGCGTAGTGTTATGCCGAAAATTAGTAAAATGTGCACTCTCAGACCTGAACTGATTTTTTTTTTTCAGTTAAAACGATAGAATTCTCCTGATAGAAGACTTAAATCAGTATTCCTGCTGCATAAAAACCTACTATATAAGTACTGACAACGACAAAGGGTGGCAAAAATCAGTAACGGGATAAGGGGGTGCTCTAAAATGGTAGAATTTTGGTTCCAAAACCTGTGTAATACCGCGAAATACACGTAATATGTAATACACGTACACGAAAATTCCGAGTAAAACACCAGTAAAACACAAAGTCCACCACGCACCACGCCCCACACTAAGACTCTTTGAATACAAATTGAAATCAGAGCGTCGTGCCATATGGCTGCTTCGTGTCACTCCCAGACGTGTCTAACGAAAAACGAGTGTACGACCGACTGATTCACATTCGAATTACGCAATCCTTTGGCGGTACAAGCCAAATAAATAAATCTGCGCGCTGGGAAAAAAGTAACAATGGAAAAACACGTACAGCGGGACGCCAAGCAGAAAAATATCATTAATGAAAAACGACAAGTTATTTAGAAAATAAAGGAAAGGGAACGTACGTCAATTCTGAAGAAAGCGAAACCAGGAACGACAACCTTGACGACGACGGTCCAGGCCGGCGAACCTGCACCCGCTTCCACCACTGCCGGCGCGGCGCCTGGGATTCGAACCGACGACCTTTAGAGCCGCCAGCGGGTCCGCTGCACGTCAAGCCGGCAGCCACCGCGTTCGGTGAGTACACACTTGAATTTTGCTTTTGCTCTCATAATTATAAGCTCATTGTAAAAGATGTCTTCTAAAAAAAAATCTATTATATTTTTTATTTTGTTTGTTTTAATGCTAATGAAAATAATTGCGCAATAAGGGAAAAACAGTGAAATTCTATCTAGCAAGATGCCCATGATAAAAAAAACTTTAACATTCAGTGAGTTTTAAGATTTTTTCGGCTTTCCTAATCCACACTGTATTTAGAAAGGAATTTGTCACTTTGTCTGTGGCGTCCAAGTTAGCTTACTACTTTGCTCACCCACTCTTCCCCCCATGCAATCAGCTCTCTCTCTCTCTCTCTCTCTCTCTCTCTCTCTCTCTCTGTTTCTCTCTTTAACTCACATACATGTATGCCGAGACAGGGTTACACGTGGCAAGGCCACCACAACTGCAACAACTTGCAGTCGCCGGGCAATGCGCATGTGTACAGAGCACGAGAGAGACGGAGGGAGGAAAAGGGGGGGGGGGGGGAATAGGAAGGGGAAGTACAGTAGCTAGCACTAGTAGCAGAATCAAGCCGTATCGCCAAGGAGCAGAAGCGACGCAAAGAAAAGTCTGTTGCGGAAAGAAATTAAAACGCTCCACTCGCCGGTGGATGCTGCTGAAAAATGTGGGTGGTATAATAAAATATTTTGTTCCTATCCCTTGTTAAAAATTACCGTCAATTCGATCACACTTTTCTCTTGCAGAAGATATGGGTCAGTAATGTACACGATTTTTACAACATTCTAGAAGGTTTGATAACAAGAGTATTACTTCCCACTTCAACCTAAAAAAAACGAGGGAAAAAAGAATGATAATAAAAGTGTTATTAATGCTATCGCTGCTCTCTCCCCTATGCATGCAGGGCCACGTGCGCCAATGCGCCGCACATTACTGTACCCACAAATGTGTAATTCCCCTCTAAGCCTCTTGAATCTGTCGCTATGCGCAGATAGCACTAGCCTGCACCCCGTTCTGACTCGCACCCACGACAATGAGGCTCTATCTGGCGTATGACCACATTTCGTTCAATCAACACACTTGCCTGTCCTGCCACAGCCACCGCGCCGCCACCTTATCCGCGATCCACCTACCCCATCGCGACCCTGACCTTGCGCAGTGTAGGTCGACCTTGGAGAACGTCGACGACATCGACCTCAACCTTCACCCGTCAGATTCGGAGGCCCAGGCGCCCCGGACCCACGAGGCACGATGACGCAGGGCTGCAACGGGTGCAGCCTATCGCTGATAACGGGCACGGCAGGTGCATCGGACGCCAACAAAAAATTATCAATGTGTGGTCAGCAGGCTAGCCGGATAAAATTGACAAAAAAGAAAAGAGGATTGATGATAATATAATTTTTGTATGGTGGCGACGTAGCGTGACACATTGCAAGTTGGTCATAAAATGAGCGGCCGCATCTCGTCAGAGTGGCTGGCAGTTGAAACCGATCAACTCTGTGAAATGACCAGAATAAGGGGGACAGGGGGGGGGGGGGCCTTGCATGCGGGCTGCCATTTGATACGGATGGGCGGAAACGCCTTGTATATTTATATGAATCACGGGTGTTCGAACAAGCGTAAAGATAGTGGCGCTTGCATGTCAGCTTGTTGGACTGCTGGGGGGACATTGCAGCTTTTTAAGTCAAGTGATGATGAAGATTAAAAGGATGGTGTAGTTTAGGAAGGACCGCAAAAGACAAAGACGTGAATAAGTATGTGCTACTTCTGCAATGTATGGACTCTGAGTAGGTTTAGGTAGGGACTAAGAGAATTGGGCTGTTGAGAGTAAAGGAAATGCGTACATTCTTCCCAATTGATCAAAAGCTGTGGGCTCCACTGTGTTGGAGTGAATACGAGCTAGGGATGATGGCAGCACTGTGTAGATATACCGCTGAGAACTTACTGCATCACAATTTCAGTGAAACAAAAGAGCAGATCAGACACGAAACATTATGTCGAAAAATACAGAGAGTTGACTTGTGTAACACGAGAGATTGCACTGCTGCAAGGCTGGCATCCGCAAATCACCAGCATGCATCGCCCCCTAATGTTCAATGAGCGTGAGAGAAGTGGAACATTTTATCCATTTTTTCCCCAATAATACGGGAATTATTATTCCACCTCACTTCCAAGCAAACTTAATTTTTTTTTGAAAATTTGCACAATTTGCTAAAAGGTGCGCCTTTGAGAACAGAGGTGACAGACGAAAATTGGGGGG
>NW_026267189.1:665772-669283 GCF_000697945.3 Frankliniella occidentalis | reverse complement strand
ATTGGAAAAATGTAAAATTTAAATTCGCATCTTTAAATTTTAACGAGTAATTTTGATATAATTTTGTGATTTTTGATTTATTGTGGACAAATGCGCGCAAACCTGGGAACATTTCTTTCAGTAGTACATCATGGTCATGGTACCGGTTCACTGACCACACCCCCAGGCCCTTTACGATCACACTGTGCCACTCAAATTTTTCTCGCTGACGTGACTGGATTTGGCCGATGAGACCGACCGGGGAGCGAATGGCGTCCCGATAAGAGGGGAGGGGGGGATGGTGGCGCCGATATGCAGTATTGCAGATTCGTATTCGTATCGGCGTCATTGCATTTCGAAAAGCAAATAACGCGATCGGCTGCGACTCGGCGGGAGTTTTGAAAACGCTCGGCTCGCCGGCAAAACGGCCGATGAATTTCGCTACTTCGAATCCTGGCGCACGTAGAGGAATGTTGCGTGTTGCGTGTACAGCGCGGCCAAAGCGGGCTTATATATACGCCTTTTTTCCTCAAGGAGAGTGCTCCTGGCTGGAAGGATTCGAACCCGCCCGCGTCGCAGTGACCGTGGCGCGCGGCTGGGAAACATACATTTTATGTTCGGTCTGAGCAGTTTACAGGTCCAGCGCACCGGAGCGGCCAGTAGAGTCTCCGCGGGGTGTCCCGCGCGTGCGGTAGCGGGGCGCGCCTTAATTAAATAAGGTCCGCGATCACCACAGGGGGAATACCTCGGGAATGCCTATGAATGCACCTAAGCCGCGCCCTTTTTGGAGGAGAAGCTCGACCGACGGGCCGAAGTGTGCGGCCGGGGCTCGCGGCCCATACAGCACCCCCACCACAACGCGAGCAGCGCGGAGCAGCGGGTGGCCGAAGGATAGGACCCCATACGCCGCCTATCTTATCAATGCAGCGCGGGCTGCAGCAACGGCAAAAACTGCACCGCGAATTTTTCTCCGCTCCTACATTTTTATTCTGAAAAGTATAAGAAAAGGGCCACTATACGCACAGAACAAAACTGTGGATGCCTGATTCGTCAAAAGTTGTTTCCTTTTCGCCGCACACTCCGACTCTGCAAATGCAAAAGGGGGGGCCTCCCCCGCGGCGAGTCAGTCAGGCAGGCGGCCGGCGCACAAATATACTTCCGCCCATAACCCGGTCCCTCCCAAGCACCCTCCTAGTGCGCAGGCCAAACACACGCGCGCGCCTACTTTGCAGCATCATGCAAATAAACGAAACCGGGGGTGGTCGAAATGCAGTTATCTCCTCTGGCGAGGAATAAAAAGCACTACATACACTGCCCGTCTCTAATTGGTCGGAACAACGCGTGAGAGCCTAGCTGCAGGATGAGAAGTTTGCGCTCGCTCAAAGTGCAAAGCTACTGAGAGGCGCAGCAGCGAAAAAAAATGAGAGAGAGAGGTGGGGGGTAAGAGATCGAGCTGCAACAAATTCGAAACGAGACGAAACACGAGCAACGAAAACTGGATCAGTCACATTTCCGTCTTCAATCAATATCGATATCTCAATCGAACGATCGAGGCCCGTCTCCGACAGAAACGCATGCTACCAGCCTCCTCCCTGTCGATCGGGTTCTCATCCGGTCCAACGACAGCCTCACCACTTCACTCTCGGCCATTGTCTAATGAACACGAGAGCCGGCCAGCAGGGGGAATGGCCAACGACGGGGGCGAGCGCCAGACCGGAAAGCGAAGCGGGCCGAGGCTGCACAAGTCCAGCTGCAAGAAGCGCGCATGCAGCAAGGGGACGGCCGGTGACGGGTGACAGGTAAGTGGGCGACGCTCGGTACTCTTTAGCGCCGGCTAGACGGCAAACTAAAGTTACTTATTAACCCACTTCGCACGACACTCCAGTCACACCTGGCAAAGAAAACGGTATCCCCGGAATATATATTATGGCATAAGTCGCCACTCGCTTCGAAAAAAGGAAAAATAACACCCCGGCAATTTTAAACGACAATCTGTTAATGTATTTCCCTTTAGGAGTTGACAATAAAACAGTAGATATTCATACAAAAGAATCAAATTTTGAGAGAGATGCAGATAACTATACGTTGACACAACTTTGTGTCGATGTCTCGTAAAACGGCAAGCCAAATGGCAAGCGTAAAAGCAGTTGAGAAAAATTTTTAAACCAATTTCAGATTAAAATTATTCTGATCATTACTGCTTTTAAATTAATAGTTTACGAGGAATAAACACCGACCCCCCCCCCCCCTTTGTTGCATGCCCTGCACTTGGCATGGCTGCAAACCCCCTCGGAAGCTCGTAGTTAGACTGTACCGCGTGGCACGCGTGTGGGCGGGTTGCCTACTCGCGCGGGGCCCTTGTCTAGCAAGCCCTAGAGACGGCAGCCACTTCCACCAGCCCCCTCCATGCGGCGCTCAAGTTTAAGTTCAAGTAGGGTTAAGACATTCGGAAATTCACATGAACTGAATCACCCGTGACTTGGCTAGGACGTCAGTCCGTGGCACAGAATAAATACAAAATCAGAAGGTGCTATAATATTCATCGGAACGGATGCAACATTTATTCGCTACGAGAGAAACGATTAACTGTTACGCCACCAATTATTCATTACAAGACATCAGCATTTTCAAAACTTGAAAATGATTTTACAAATAAATCAAACAACTTTTGGATTCGCGTCTTACTCTCTGTGCGAAAAGAAATTACACAAGTTAAACCTTCTAGTCAAACTCTAGTTGCAGTTTCCAGAGGTCACAGGCGGTCACGGGGAGCGTCACCGAGGGTGAAGGTGCGAACGAGGGGGAGTAGTGGGGTGGGAATGAAACGATAATTGAACGGTGGAATCGCCGCAACGCGCCAATCGAGCGACACGTGCTCTGGGCATGGGACGACTGCTGCGCCGGCTCATTAGCAGACAATGCACTGGGCGCCTGCGAAAAATGCACCGCGCGACTGCGTCAAAGTGGTGCGCGCAGCCAAAACGAATTCAAGGCATACGCAAGAAGTGACCAAACGGGTGGCAAATAGTAAAGCGGCGCGCGGGGCGTTGATGTAACCAAACCTTGCACTCGGCGCGGCCCCGGCCCGACCCGACAATGGTCAACACCGAGACGACCGCAGACTGGCACTGGCACTATTCAATTCATGTGAAGTCCCATTTGCTTTACCCGTGAAAACTGTCACATTCTTTCGGATGCTACTTCAGTAGAGACATGTCACGCTATTTTTCATGTGACTTTTATTGGAATGTACCATCATTCTTGGCCCGACTGCAAGTCACGTCGAAACGAATATGACATCACGATTTAACCGATGTGACTCTGCTGTGTGTTTTTACATGTTAACCTATGTGGTGTCACATGATTTGAATAGCAGTGCACTCTGTGAATGTAGAACAGAACTTTTACACTACTTGCAAAATCTCGGGCGGTGTTCTTTTCGAACGGTGTGCTGCATCGAACGGCCACTCGCGAGAGCGAGAACACCTTTCAAATCAAGGTAGCAGGCGAGAGACGAGGAGTATGGAAGGAG
>NW_026267189.1:656492-656997 GCF_000697945.3 Frankliniella occidentalis | reverse complement strand
TTAAGGGCGGAACTTTCTCGGGCGAGATGGACGGACACTCTTTGCGGGGGAATGCGATGCGAACGTCGCGACGCACTACTGGGAGAGACCACCACCACCACCACCACCACCACCACCACCACCACCACCACGTCGGCTCGGGCTAGAACGGGAGGAGGTGGGTGGTAGAGTAGGGGGGAGGGGGCTGAGGGGGCGAGTCGCGACGTCCATATATAGTTTTATTCTATTCGCCGCCCAAACAGATAGATAGACTCGCGCCGCGGCCCGTCACGCGATCCTTCACCCCCGCGCCGCGGCGAGCATGGCGAGGTGGGCCGTTGGGACGCGTCACTTTCCACTTCCAGCCACAGAGCGTCAAGCTTTGCAACTGCGACTATCGGATCGGGCCACTGCGACACGATTTTAGGCTCGTTGGGTCAAAATTTCTCAACTCAGCACTCGTCCGACCCGACCCCAACTGAAATCCACACGATTCCTGTGGGTTGTAGGAATAGTGTTGGGCTTC
>NW_026267189.1:655481-656442 GCF_000697945.3 Frankliniella occidentalis | reverse complement strand
GGGCAGTGGAGGGAGCGGGGAGGGAGGAGGTGTCAACCGGACAGGGCAGCCCGGCCGCCGCCGCCCACCCGGCGAGGAGGACGGCAGAGGAGACTCCTGGAAGTTATCGCGTCGAGATTCGCCACAGGATCCCACTATCTCCCGCCGTTCCCGGGGCGCGTGTAAAAATAGCAGGCGCCGATGTCGGGGACAACCGGGACAACCGCGGACCTGAGCACGGGGACGACATCCGCTCGGGCCGGACCGGTGCCCCGGCGGCGGGGTCCAGGAGGGGGTCATCGCAGGGGACGCCGGTGCCCACCCCAGGGTTAGGAGGTGGAGAGCACAACGACCACATATTTCAACGAGCATAGCATTTGCGATTTGTTTTTTCCCGCGCGACTTCCCCTCTTTGCACATACACCGCCGCCCCTCTGCTTTCAAAAGTAAAGTTGCGCGCGGAAGCCAGTTGTTTGAAAGCCGTCTCCGCCGTGCTGGCCACCCGTCGTATCTCTTATCCGGGCGGATCTGCCGAGAACCTCCGCCGCACCTAGGTCTAGGCTAGGGGCGAGTAGGGCTGGGCCCCGCCGATCGGCCCGGCCGGTGAACCCGCCGCGCGCGCCGCAAAGTATTCAAAATATTCACAACGTACACAATCGGAATGCAAAAAAAAGGAAAAAGTAAACCGCGCCCCTCCTTCTTCCTGCCCCGGTAACGCCAAAAGTGCAGCCATTCGGGATTTTATGTCGGGGGAAATAGCATTCTGCCATTCACGACGACGGGACGGTTGCCGATATCGCGCTGCAGATTGCGCCGAGCGATGAAAGCCTTCTCTAGTTTCCAACATAAACACTTTTACTCACTCACCGACAAGCGGCCGCGGCCCCCGCCGTACGGGGGCGAGTTACCCGTATTCACGCAGTAAAACGTCCTCTTGAGAATCGAGACGAGTATCTCGCCTACCCACCTATCCAGCCCCGCC
>NW_026267189.1:648547-650431 GCF_000697945.3 Frankliniella occidentalis | reverse complement strand
TGTCAAACTATTACTATTTTTGGTCAATTTGAGGAAAATGTCATTATTTTTACTCTTATTTTGCCCAGAACTAACCCTGTATTCAAATACCAAGGTCCCCATTTTTTTTGTAGTTAGTACTCATCCAAATGATGAAGTTGGGACAATAAAATCAAAAATCTAGGTCTGCGTGTTTTGAGATACAAATTTTTGAATGTTTTAACCCTAGCCAAAATGACCCCATAGTGAGTCAAATTTTTTTTTATTTATTTTTAAACTCAGACTATATGTGCCCTTTCGATTAAGTACAAGTACATCCTCCTATCTTGAATACTTTAGGATCCTCGATTTTAATAGATTTCATTATTTTACTAGATTTCTTAAAATTGCTAAAACTTTGAAGCCCCATAACTTTTGAACCGTTTGAGCTACAGACCTGCGCTTGGGCTCGTTTTGAAGCCCAACACTATTCCTACAACCCACAGGAATCGTGTGGATTTCAGTTGGGGTCGGGTCAGACGAGTGCTGAGTTGAGTCACGTCCGAGCCCTTCGCCGCACTAAATGTAACGTTACATTTAGTGCGGCGAAGGGCTCGGACGTGACGTCAAACGGCGTAGCCACATTGTGGTCACGCTCCGCACCACAGCATATGTCTGTGCAGCGAGGGGGGTTTGAAAAACGGCAGAGCGTGACCACAATGTGGACGCGCCGCACTGAACGTGTCCATAGTTATTAATTATATAGCGTTTGACGTCACGTTTCACATAGCCGAGCCCCCCTTCGCCGCAGATGTAATTTGCATCTCGTGGGCAGGAGAGGAGGAGGATGTCTGGGCGCTGAGGAGGGCGGTAGCAACCAACAACCCCCTGCGGTCGGGGGCAGTAGGGGGTGAATTCTGGTAGGTGGGCGGCGGGAAAGGGCAGATAGGGCACCGGGCGAGCGTGGCGGCACCGGCGCGCCGGCCGCCTACACTCGCCTGCGGCCAAATGAACGCGTCTGGTGTATTGATAATCGCCCCCCCCCCTTTCCCCCCTGCCCTCCACCACCACCAATCCGCCCCTTTTATACGACGGCGGGGGCCGATCGGCGGCTCGGCAGGGGAAGGGGGGAGGAAGAGGAGGAGGGGGTCGCTAAATCCCTCACCCCCTCCCCCGCACCGCGTTACTAAGTACCACCCGAGTGTGTTGTTGATCCCACCCCCACCATCCCCTGCTGGCACACATGGGTGCGACACGTCGGCGGCGGCTTGTGTGTGTGTGTGTGTGTGTGTGTGTGTGTGTGTGCGTGAGGCTGCGCGGGGACGGCGGCGGGTACTTTTTTACGACATGTCGTAGCTGCTAGTGGTGAATACCGATGTAGAAGCTGATGGCTTGCCGGCCCGAGGGACAGAGTGAGAGAGAGGAAAGGGGGAGAGGGGGGTAGGGGTGCGGGGTCCACCACCAAGCTGCGACGACGACGCGACTGGGCACTGGGCGACTGCTTTAGTCGATTGAGACTAATCCGCTGACACTCTCGCGTCCTACAGCCTCGTTGATTTTGTTGTTGTTTTTGTCGTCGTTGCATGGTCATGTGGACGCTCTGCTGCTGTGCTTGGTCCGGTCGGGCGGGCGAGCGGACCATTTGTATTTTTTTGCCGCGAGCACCAGCAGCAGCAGCAGCAGCACCGACACAAACAGCAGCAGCAGCAGCAGCAGCAGCAGCAGGGCCGGGCAAAGCCGAACCCCGCGGAGTTGTTTTATATTCTCCACGAAGATGAGGAAGGAGCACACAAGACGGTGGTGCAGCAGTGTCCAGTGGCAGCGCGGCTCCTCCGTGATGCTCCGTGATGTGTGTGTGTGTGTGTGTGTGTCTGTGTGTGTGTCTGTGTGTGTGTCAGTGTGTGTGTCAGTGTGTGAGTGTGAGAG
>NW_026267189.1:641766-648497 GCF_000697945.3 Frankliniella occidentalis | reverse complement strand
CCATACGCCCGCCACACCCCCGCCCCGCGGCGCTACCCACAGCTCGCGTGACTGCATACGGCGGTGCATCTTAAATTTTTCAGGAAAGTAAGTGCATGGCGGCTCATAAACGGCGAGAAAAGTACTTTTCGCTTCCGGATCGGACCCCAACGTCAGTCATAGCTCGCCAAAGCCGCTTCTCTTTTGTGTGCGGGTGCGGGGTGCACGCCCCTCGGCTACAAGTAATGCATCAAGTTCATGAACTTGAGCCCGCCACAACCGTCGTCGGTTGAATGTGGAGCGCCTTGCGAGAAATGTCACCCAAAATGAAACTCTAGTGGTTAGTCATAGAGGCTACAGGCGCAGGGATTAGTGAGTGTTCGAAGCGCCGCACCTGTCCGTCGAGGTGAAGGGTTATGGTTAGTTCAGCCACCCGGGCCAGTCCAAAGCAAAGTGCTACTCACCCGTGCTGCTGGGGGTCTGGGGCCGCTTCCGTCCGGAGGACGACGACGGCGGCAGCGGGACGCTCAGCGACTCGGGGCGGTGGGCGCCGTCGAGCACGCCGTCGTGCGGCGAGGAGGCGCCGACGATGACGCCGCCCCCGCTGCTGCTGCCGGGGCCGCCGCCGCCGTTGGCGGAGCCCGGGGAGGCGGACGCCGACTCGCACGACAGCGGCGCGAGGGACTCCGGGGGCGCGGGCGTGCCCCTGTGCACGTCAAGGTCGGCTGGCGACAGGCGGGGCGCGAGAGGCGCGTACAGGTTGGGCTGGCGCTGCTCGTCCTGGGCCTGGGCGCGCCGGAGCGCCGTCTGCAGCGCCATCACGCGCCGGCGCTCCGCCGTCAGCTGACACTTGTCGCAGTCACAGTAGCGGTACTTGCAGTAGCGCTTGTGGCCCTTGAGTCCGATCTTGAGGCGGTGGTTGCGGCAGAGTGCGCAGTTGGGGGGCGTCCTGGCGTTGCCCGAGCTGCTCGGGACGTGGCTGCTCGGGGCGCCTCCTCCGCCGCCGCCGCTGCTGCTGCTGGGCGTCGCGGGCGCCAGGACGCTGTGGTCGTGGCCGAACTCCTTGCCCGACGAGGAGGCAGAGGACGACGGCCGGTTGCCGAGGTTGAGGGCCGTCCCCTGCTCCGACATGCTGGCCGACGCCCAGTCCAGCTTGAGGCCGGTGATGTAGTCGGCTGGACTCACCGGGGCGCCCCGGGCGTGGACATCCCACGCGGGCCCCGCCAGGCCGGTGGCCAGGCCCCGGACCGCTCCCGCCACCGCCAGCACGAAGCGTCGTCTGCTTGTTTTCTTAGCGGCGCGTCGTCTGCTAGGACCGCGCCGGTCAAGGTTTGTAGTCACTGATGCACTGTCTCTCCTCTATCCACACTAACACGCGCGCGCGCGCACTGTCACACACACACACACACACACACACACTCACACACTGCTGCACTCTCGTCCCGACTCTCACTGTACCACTGTGTTGCACTTCGCACAGGGGCGTGGCCGCGGAGCAGGTGCTGCTGCACAGGTCCTCCTCGTCGCACTCTCGCACAGTGTCCGTTTGCACACACCCACTCTCTCACACGTCAGGCACGACTGTCACACAACTGCAGCTCGCGCCGGTTGCACGCGCACGCCGGTCCTGGTGCGCCTGTCGGCCCCCGCGCGGTGAGCCGGTCGCGGTGAGCCTGCCTGCGGTAGGCCTGGCTGTGGTGCGCGGCGCGGTGCGCGGTGGGGGCTGAGCGCAGCTAGAGCAGCTCGCGGGCGAGGCCAGGGCCGGGCGAGGCGCGCTCTGCTCTGCGGTGCGGTGGCGCGACGTGCTACGTGCTGCCTCTTGGAGGACTGAGCTGAGACCAGACGCGGCGGGACGGGCCGGCCGGCCGGGCTGGGAGAGGGAGAGCGTTGCGCGAGCCGGGCGGCGGGCGGCAGCCGGGCTCGGCGGGCTGCCGACGGCGCCGCGCCACGTCACGTCACGGGCGGCGCGAGCAAGCGGGTACCAAGCGCACCCACACACACACAGGGGCGTCATCGGGGACGTGCAGCAGCCGCCCCGCGGCCGCGCGTGGCCTCGCCCAGACAGGCTGCCCGATACCGATGACGACAAAAATAGACCCAATAAAAGGGCTGTACTTTGCGTCGGCGTTGTGGACAGGCAGTACGGACGGACGGAACTGTCAGAACTGACAGAACATAGAGCAGCCATAGCCATGGTGGGGGCGCACAGCGCCGTCGAAGCGGACTAGCCCGCCATGCAGGAGTGCGGGCGGGTTGCCTATTCGCTAGGCGCTCCTCGTATAGAGCAATAGGTGCCGTGGGTACAAAAACAGAACTGCAAAACTGTCAGGACTCTCAAAACTAAAATAACCGAAAGATCTGTCACAACTGACAGGACTGATAGAAAGTGCATAGACGGACGAAAGACAGAACTAACAGAAAGTGCATAGACGAACGGCTAACAGAACTGATAAAACATAGGGAACTGTAAGAATAGAAATAGACAGAACAGAGAGAACATACACACGGACCGAAAGAAGAGAACAGCAAAACGGACAGGCGGACAGGCGTGTCGGCGGTGGGATTAATTGCAGTCCAGGCCCACACTGAAAAAAAATACATTAGTGCTAAGGACATGCCGGTCACCAAAGCCTGTTGCTGTATCAAGAACATTTTTGTTGCTAACCGTGCGACACTGTCCCTTATTCTACGACAGACTGTTCTTGAGCCAGCTACATTGTCGTTAGGCCAAGGAACGTTGTCGTATGGTTAGCAACATATGCTCTTAGCATACGAGCATATGTTCTTGGAGCCGATCTAAGAGCAAAATGTTCTTGGGGGTGTTACAACTGTCCTTAGCACTAATGTATTTTTTTTTCAGTGCAGAAGAGTTGCAGGAGATTTTATTATTGTCATAGACGAGGCAATCATCCTGCCCGGCTGTCCAGTCGGGCCGGCCAGGCGGCCAACCTGCAGTCGTCTCGGCTCGCAAAACCTGCAGTCGAATAACTTGAGAACCTTGAACTCTTGAACCGAGTGCCGCGGCGGCGCGGCGCCTTCGTCCGCTTTGCGTTTCGCAGAGAGTTTGTCAGGCGACCGCCGCCGTGTCGCGAAGGAGGGAGGGGAGGGGAAGGGGGCTGGGCGGCGCGTGCATCGTGCATGGACTGTGCCACTTGTTCTTTCGCACTACCCCGCCGCGCCCCGACTCGGTTGTTGCGGGTGGGGCCTTTGATAAGGGCTCGTTCAGACCACGTGGCTGACAGTGAGCCTTGCACTCTGTCCCAGAGGTGCACAGCGGGCTCTACCCGGCTCTACCGGACCAGCCGACTTATTTCGAAGAACCCTCTCCTATACCTTCCGTATAGCTCCGTCCTTGTCGCACTCACAGAGCAGCGCCCCTTGCGGTCTCTTCGGAATCAGTCTGCAGTATAGTAAGCGGTCCCCCATTTAGTCGCAAGAACAAAACCTCCTGCTCCGTACGCAATTTACTCCATCTACCCCACCCCTGAGCCTGTAGGGTATTTTCCAATATTTTAGGACTCGAATTTAAAAGAGATAATGAAAACGTCGTATTAAACAAGTAGTAAACTCCCACCAATGCGAAATAATTGAGCCTGCAACTAACCGACGACAAACACGGCGGCAAATGAGTGCCCGCCAAGCAGCAGCGCCGCACACTTTGTACCCACAACTTAGTGGAGGCGCAGTGTTCTCCGCCAGCACACCGCACGGCGCATCACGGCGCAGCACGGTGCAGCAAGGCGCAGCAACAAAAACAAACACACACACACACACACACACACACACACACACACACACACACACACACACACACACACACACACACACAAACAAACTCACTCTCCTGACGGACGACGGGACGTTTGACGCGCGGATGCTCCAAGCAGGCGAGGCGTCAATTTGTCCAATGACACCTCTCCTCTGGCCGCAGAGTCGAGTCGTCGTCGTCCCGTGGTCGTGCGACTGTCCGATTGCCTGCATGTCTGCCAATGCGCCTGTTGATGTGTGTGCATGTGTGTGAGGAGAGGCTGGCTCCTTGTGGTACCTTAAGGAACCTTGTGGCACCCTGCGGCCCCCTCTCTGGGTGGGACCCGCATCACGCCGTCGCCCCGCTGCCCGTGCAGATCCAGTGGCGTGTTATAGCACACAAGGGCGAAGGGGCGCAAAACACACACACACACACACACACACACACACACACACACACCGAGATCTTTCCAGTCGGTCGACTATGTAGCCGTTGGTCGGCCCCGCCGCGCTGCAGGGGGCCGTCCTCATCTCTTGTGCAGCCCCACACCACGTTGGGTGCCGGGGAAAAATATAAAGATAACAAGACGTGCAAACTATCCCGATTATACTAAACACATTTTGCATTAAATTGTGGCACTCTGCTATGCCGGCGGCGCGACGGTGGTGGCTGGCGGCCAGGCTGCCGGCCTGGCAGCGCACACCGACTCCCTCCCCCTCCCCCCACCTCAAGGCTGCTCGCGGACACGCCAAAACTAATCCACAACTTTATTTCCATCGCCAGAGAGTATGACCAGGGCGATGTTGATGTGCTGCCAGGCGGCGGGCGAGGCGGGCGGCCGGTCGCGTCGCGCCGCCACCGGCCGTCCGCTGTACAAATGATAGCGGGCAGCAGGAGGATATGTAGTTAGCGATAAGTAGGGTCGAAAAGGAGGGTCCGGCGAAAAGGAGGGTCGGCGCAAACCGCCGCGTACGCTTGTTTGAGCTCGCTCCTGTCGACATTTCAGGTGTTCATAGTTCATAGCGAACGTGAACGGATGCTTAAGTGTCGAAAAATCGGACAGGAGCGAGCTCAAACAAGCGCACGCGGCGGTTTGCGCCGACCCTCCTTTTCGCCGGACCCTCCTTTTCGACCCTACTTATCGCTAACTACATATCCTCCAGGGCGCGCTGCACTTGGCGCACGCGCTAGAGGCTAGAGTCCTGTGGGACAGCACAGCGCCGCCGCGAGAGCTCTAGAGAAGCGGCTAGAAACGCCGCCCGGCACGGCACGCGACGCGATCTAGCGGCGGCGGCTCCAACTAGGTAGGAGGCGGTGGTGGGCCCCCATCCCGCGCGGGGGCTGCGGCGGGGGAGGAGCGGGGGAGGCCGCGCGTGCACTGTATACCCCTTCTGCCCCCGCGCGCAGCCGCGGCCGACACACAGTGTAGTGCTGCGCCCATGCCGCCGCTCGGCTGAGGAGGAGGACGTCGTGTGTCGCACGTCTGGTCGTCTCTCTCAATGGCGCAGCCGTCTGCTGCTGCGCCGGCTGAGCCGGCTGCGCCCGCGGCTTCGGCAGAGGTGGTAAGTCTCCATGACGGCATATGACACACGGGTGGACGACAACGGCGGCCCTGTGTGAGGGTCGTCCTGAGCGCGCGTTTCGTACGGGCTGCTGCTGCTGCAGCTCGCCGCCGCCGTCGTCCTGTTGTTTGTTGCGCCTCCGGTTTCCCTCATGCTGAAGAGTACCGCGCGGAACCGGTCCGGCGCGGAGTCGCGTCTGCTATTTCGGGAGGTTCAGAGTCAGAGTCAGTCAGTCGCCCGCACGCTCGCTGTCAGGCTCGCGCCGACACGCGGAAGCAGCAGGGCGGTGGGTGAGGACGAGAGGGGAGGTGGAGGAGGACGAGGGCGAGGAAGCAAGGGAGGAGGAGGAGGCTTTCGCGCGACAGAGCCGCGACAGGACAGCGGTGGAGAGGTTAGGTCCGCGCGCCCGCCCGCCCCACCGCGGCGCAGCGTCTGCTAGGTTAGGTGCGGCGGCGGCGGGGGGCTACTACACATATCGATCGCGCGCGGGCGGGGCGGTGGCGCGGCGTGGCGGCGGAAGGGCGGCCGGACAAACAGCCAGAGAGAGAGAGAGAAGGGAGCTCCTTCTCACTGGTGGACTTTGCAAAACAGCAGCAGCAGCAGGAAGGAGCAGCGCAGGCCTACTTTCCCTGCCACCTCCGGATTGTGTGCGAAAGCAGCGCCACGCGCGACATTAGCGGACAGGTTTGAGGCCGGCCCGGCCCGCCGCCGCGGGGGACCAGAGCGGCAGGCCCCGGGCCCGACCTGACGTCAAGGTCATCCGCTCCCCTTCTCCCCTACCCCACCCCGCCCACACCAGCTGATCGGCGCGCGCCCCTACGAACAGCCACAATAATTTATAGTAACCATAGCCCCAAAACGCCAAAATTAGCGAAATAAAAGAATATGCAGAATCATTTTTAATAAGAAATCGATGGAAACACTAAGAAATAAAAAATTTCTTGCTTTGTCTTTGAAAATTTTTGCCCGAGGGGCCTGCTTCACTACTCGGCCGGGCAGCAGCAGAGGCGCCGGGTATGCAACCCAACGCCCTCGCGAGCGCGACGGGCTGGCCCACCGGTCGGGCGTCGCGCCAGCATGCGTCCGGCAGCCTGGCCGGCCAGGCCCCGATCGGCTCGGCGCGGGCCGTCGGATGAGTTGCCTACCCGGCGGGCGCAGCCGGCCGAGGTGGAAGTAGTCGTCGTCGGCGGCGGCGGCGCGCCCGCCCGCCCCGCGTATCTCGCAGCAGGACGTGAGACGCGATAATTAACCCTTTTTATTCGCTCTCTTCGAGCTCTTCGCGCTGATAGCAGCAGCACTCTCCTCCTCATCTGCGCCGCGCGACCACAGCGCTGGCGCAGCAATCACTTCCACTCGAGTGGGATTCTTATTTAATTCAGTTTAATGAAAAGAAACACAGAGGGTGGTGGCCGGGGCGACGGCGAGGTTATGACTCGGGGGGG
>NW_026267189.1:635155-639009 GCF_000697945.3 Frankliniella occidentalis | reverse complement strand
GTAGGGATCGAGGGCCGGAAATTTTTCCGGAAAAATATGAAATTTTTCCATATTTTTCGGAAAAATTTCCAAAGCCATATTTTTCAATGCGTGGAAAAATAAATTTTGTTGTCTTTTTTAAGTCGTTTCAGGCGGTTGCTAACAGCTTTTTGGGGTGGCACGGATGAGAGATTAAACAATACAGTGAAATATATCATTAAAAACTTTACTTCATTGATGTTTTGTATCACAAGTACTTTCTAGCAATGAATCACAAAGAAAGTTTAAGTTTCAGTCTCTATCCTCCAAGCTCCAAGCAGTGTTTCTTTGGCATAATCAGTCTTATGTCCTGGAAGAGTCGAATAGGTGGGCCTGTCTCCGCACCTCTGCACTGAACTCAATAAATTCGCACTTGTCAAGCTCATCCCCCACCCCCAAAAAAGAAACAATAATTTAAAAAAAACAACTGACCAAACCGTCGCCCTGTAGTTATTTCGGTTTCGTTCGCGTCATGGCGCACGCCGCGCGCATCTTTGAAAGTTGTTCGCTTGCGCTTTTATCAAAATACCTAGTCAAAATAACTGGAGTGTATAAAAAACACTTAAAATAGAGGAAGGGCCATAACAAATGTATTTTTCAAATTTTTCCAAATTTTTCTGAAAAATATGAAAAATTTCAGGAAAATTTTCTTCGAAAATACTTTTCATAAAAAATACGAACCCTACTCCGGGGGCGCAAAGAGTGTGCAAGGCTGCGGTTGCGGATCTGAGAGGGCGGCCAGTGGTTTTACGACTTGGGCGCGGCGTGGCGTCCAGCGTCAGCCCCTGCCACCACCACCGCTACCACTGCTGCTGCTGCTGCTGCTGCTGCTGCTGCTGCTGCTGCTGCTGCTGCTGCTGCTGCACCTTGGAGCCCCGCACAGAGCCCCTCAGTCCCCAGGTTATAACAGCCGCCCCGTCGACGTCGTCGTCTCGTCAGCTTCTCCTCCCGGACTTCCCCCCGCGGTGCCCCCGGGCCGCCCTCGCCTCGTCTCTCGAGAGCTTGAGCCGCTCCCCCGCAGAGCGCCGTGCACAGCGTTGGAGCCCCATCCGGGGTCCTTCTGCCTGACGGCCGGGCCGGACAGGGGCCCCAGGGGCAGGACCCACACAGTGCCACCAGCCCAGCCAGGCAGGCGAATTAAATTTCGACGACGGATAATATTTTTCCCTCGTTTTTACTCGACGTGTTGCGTCGTGTCTCATGTGTGTCCCGCCTGCGATGCATGCAGTGTGAGTGAGTGAGAGAGAGTGTGTTTCCAACAGTTCTGATGAATCGCCAGGTTTTCTTTATTACTTTTAACATTCGCGGTAAAAATAATTTAAGGTGACGAGTGACGAGGACCAAGTAATAATCATTGCCATAACTTTTGTCTGCCGACTTCCTGAATCCGGACACAATGTAGGTCTGGTCAAACGTCACGAATAAAGGTGAGTGGGTGGTGGTTTGGTTCACCCGATCAGATTCTCTCTCTCTCTCTCTCTCTCTGAACACCAACACCAACACACACACACACACACACACACACGGCACAACTCGGCCAGCGGCGTGTCGGTTTTCGGTCCGTCAGTTGATCGCACTTGCGCCGTGGGGTGTTTGTTTGACTTGCCCGTTGTACCAGGAGTTGTGTCGTGCGCAAACCGTGGCTAAATGGAGCGGAGAAAAGAGAGAGGGGAAAGGGATGGGGGGGGGGTAGTAGTGGAAAGGGGGAGGGGAAGGGGTAGGGGTGGGGCAAGAGGGAGAGCAAGGACTTGATTATCGCGAACGCGCAGCCATCAAAACTGTCGGGGCGGAGGGGAGAACTGAAAGGGATGACGAGCCTCGACTTATAGGGAGCCGGTCGGAGCCGCCGGGGGGGAGAAAAGACAATCATCCCGCTTCTTCTCGTCGTCGTCATCATCATTACCGTCATCGTCAACATCGTCAAGCCCTCCTTTAAGACGGTGTTGCATGCAACCAAACAAAAACAAAACAAAAACGCACACCGTTATAGTCGCTCTCGGGCGCGCGCAGAAAAATTGACATCAGTTTTACTAACGAAAGAGTAAAGAACCCACCCCACAAACAACAACAACAGCAACAAAAGTGAAACACACTAAAAAGAGTCTTCTTCTTTTAGCAGTTTCCGCCGTGAACTCCTTTCGGCTCGGAGGCTTATTTCCGGCCGACAAGTAAAGTGCAGCGGCGGCGACGGGCCGGCCGGGGGGCCGCCCCTGCACGGGGAGAGAAATACACACCAAACTGCGTTTGGCACGAAATGGCGCTCACCGGGGGGAGGGGAAGAGAGGGGAGGTAGGTGCAGCGGGGCAGGGGTAAAGGGGTTGCAAAAGTGGCCCGTTTAGCTCTCACCCCCTCTCCCCCTCCCCCCCGGCGGCGGCCGGCCGTGGCCGGGCCCAGGCAGTAGCAGTGCCCGCTCACACTTTTAAGATCTCTACTTTTTCCCGCCGTGAAGCCGTCGAGCGCGCTGCGCCCTCCCGCCTGTGCTCGCCCTCCCGATCATAAACACGGAGTCTTTGTCGTCGTCGTCGCCGGGCGGAGTTACAGCCTCATCCCCTCTGACCTCTCCCCGCCCCGCCCCGCCCCTCCCCCTGACAGGCCTGGCAAAGTGCATTGTGCAGCGCTCTGGTTGGCTCGGGGTTGGTCGCGCGGGGAAGTGAGTTCTAAAGTCGGCCCGTTCGGCCCGTCCGTCGTACCGCCCGTGCCTGTACGCCCTCGGTCCAGCCGATAATGGCAAATAGCGCCCATAGCCCCGGCCCTGCCTACTTCCATGCGGGCAGCAAACTCCACGTGGTTTTCCTGAGGGATTTCCTGGTTTTGAATTATCGCGATTTTATTTTACTGAATGAGCGTAATTTGATTTGAACTTTGAACTGACTTAAATTGAATGGAAATTGGCTTGACTCAGAATAAATTTGGATTGGTTTAAATTTTTGGTGAATTGTATTGAATAAGTTTGAATTGTACAAAATTAGGGGTGAACTCTTGGCAGTGGAGGTATTTCTTCCTAGGGGTTTCACTTTAATTGAATAGAAAGGGAGACAAAAGGAACAATTTGTTTCTAGCTCCGCTAGATGCGGTTCATTAAAATTTTCTCTACAACTCACTTCTCGTCTTTGAAATTTTTTAGACATCGTATATTAAATCTGGAAACGCTGCCGGCCTAATTGGTTACATTTGCAGAGCTGCAAATTTTTCAATTTAAAAAAATGGAAGACTTGGAAATATTTCCAGAAAAATCTGAAACAAATAAAACTTCTGAGGAAAAGATTTGAGATATTTCATTTTTGTTTCTTAAACAATTTTTCTAAATAACTTTTCCGGCAAATTTGAATCCTTACTCAGAATGGACTAGACCAGCACTACACAAGCAGCACGACACCGGTTGCACCTCTTAGTTGGACCTCTGGCTGCACCCCCACCCCACCCCCACCACCTAAGGCCTGCGGTACCCCACTCCACCGCTGCTAATCCTTCCCTCCCCCAGTCACGCTAATCCGACTGCTATGAATGCAAGTACTCCTATCTGCGGGCGGATTTGTTGCTGTTTGTTATTGTTACCTTTGCGCCGTATCGCAGGCTTTTAATCTTTAAGGTGGCCGATGTCGCTGCACTTGCTTTCTTTTTTTTCGTTTCCTTATTTAAACATCTCACTACTGTCTCCGTACCCCTTTTTACACACGCGGATAGTGCCGGCGTGAGTGACAGACACGAGGAGTGACATTATGTAATATACGACCATAGGGATCACATTGCGACACGCTGCCAAAGAGTTGTGTAGAGCAGCTCGTCATTCATATTCAAATCGAGAGCGCGTCAAAGCCGGGGCAGAGAGGGGGAGG
>NW_026267189.1:626890-634215 GCF_000697945.3 Frankliniella occidentalis | reverse complement strand
GGGAGGGGAGGGAAAGCGAGGGAGGCTATCACATTATATTCATTCTCCTACTACCTGCTGCCATATACACAAGACCTATTTGTTGCTCCAACTCAGTTTCCCCTTGCAAGCAGGATGAATTGTTTTCTGCATTAACACGTGATTCAAGGGGAATGCCACAATGTTGCTTGGCTGGCATCTTTCACGTCGTTTCGACATCAAAACGACCTTACCATATGTGACGACTCAGCGATTTCAATTTTTGAAAATTTTACAAATTGGTGAATGTCGAGGAGCTACAACTCTAAAAATACTTGTTTTTAGATTTCACATGATTTCATGGGTTTTAACCGGATTTCCTTACTTCGGTAAGATTTCCAGTGATTTCAGAAAGGTTTCTACTGGTTTCTGGTTTTAGCAGGATTTTCATTTACTGATTGCCAATGATTTCAAGTGAACTGCACACGTGTATTCGACAATTTCAAGAGATTTCGTGTTATACCCTTAGTTATCCTAACAAACGGGAGCAGGACGTTTCACGCGATCCATTTTAACATAAACAATTTGCCCCATAACCAATTAGCCCCAGGTATTTCACCCTCTGCACTTCATGCAGACACGCAGACATGTGGGCCAGGGGTGTAGTAAGGGGCGGCTGATAAGGGGGGGGGGGGCGTAGGGCAAGTTGCCTTCATACAGGAGGTTTGAATCTCAAATTGCCTTCCTTACAGCCGGCTTTTTGCGGCCGACAGGGAAGGGGGGGAGGGGGGGTCCACCACCTTTAATATGTTTCCTGCGACTCGTTTTTGGTTGAATATGGGAGCGTGACCACATTGTGGTCATGCCACAAGGAACGTGTTAATACGCACCTGATTTGGCCAACTGGTGCGTTTCACCCAAGCATTTTTGGACCTAAAAATGCTTGGAGTCCAGATGAGTACTGGTTTAAAATTTACTTCCAAATTGTTTGTTTAGTTCTTTATCTTTGTTTTCAATAAGTATAAGATAACTGCTATTTGTTAACTGTTATACTCTAGAAACCCAATTGTCTACTTGACTGCGTTACCCTTGAATATCCACATATATTCAGGAGGTAGTGTGTACTTGGGGAAAGCACGCACTTCCTACTGCATACATGTATACTGTATGTCACTAACTTCACGCCGCACCGGAATACTTTCCAGTCCAGCCCCTACAACCGCCAGAGAGCCCCGCAGTGGCGCTCTCTGTGCGGCGACCGGCCGCACCACCGCGTCGACACCCCGCGGCCGCTGCGATACCCCGCGCGCCTTGGTACTTCCCCCTCGGATCCCAGCCACCGTCTCTACACCGCGCCCAAGGAGCTGCAACATACTCCATACTCCGAGAGAGAGAAACAAGACACCGCCGCTACCCCGCGCAGGATACAGTAGCGGCCGCCCGGCGCGAACTGTTGCACTTCCCTCCCGCTCCTCCTCCTACTCCTCCTCCTCGCCGTCCCCGACAACATTGTAGTCGCGAGCGTGGGGCGGGCGGTCTGCGTTATAAACACATGTCCATCACGTGGCTGTCGGTTGTTGCTGTTGTTGGGTCATGCCAACCATACTACATTTGTGTGCTCGTTGAAGGCGTGGCGGGGCGTGGCGGGGCGGGGCGGGCCGAGGCGGCGCGGGTCGAGGCGCCGCCCCATCACATAACCGAGCGGGTGTTATTGAACATGTCGATGTCGCCTCGGTACGCTCCTTCTCCGTCCGGTCGCGGTCCAAGAGTGCCGCCGAGGGGGAAAATCACTAGCTATTTCGTAGTATTTCTCCTGCCATTTCGGCTATTTCTCGCCTATCCCTGGTTATTTCAGGGTATTTCGCGGTATATCAGAGTATTTCAGGGGTATTTCGTGACTATTTCACCGACTATTTCGCGACTATCTCGCCTTTATTTCGGACTATTTCGGGGGAAAGTGTACGAACTATTTCGCTAGTGATTTCCCCCTCGAGTGCCGCACACCTTATATACTACATAAACTTGTTAGCAACGGCTAGAGGAAATGTGCACACTACCATTCCCCCGGCCCGTAAATACAGAAGTGCGGGACTGATTGAGACGACCGCGAGGTGCCGTCTGCTCTGCAGGTTAGAGGTGGCCTTCCCTCGACAACTCACGGCCGGCCCGCGCCCTTCGGCAGGGAGGTCTTCATCGGGATGCTCTCGTAATAAAATATAATATACACCGCGTCTCGTGGAACGGGGCCGTTATGCGCGTGGTGTATTCCAGGAGCAGCTTGCACCTGTAAGGCACTGTCGTCCAAGCCGAAGCAGGCAGTCGCTCGCCAACATCGCACAAACTATTAACCCCCCCCCCTCCCTTTTTGCCCCGGCTCCTCCATCATCTTCCTTGTGTGCAAGAATGTTGCGCCCAGTTGTTGGTAATAGGTTGCAACTAAGTCTGAGCGGATAGTGCGGTGGCCATCTCTCTCTCTCTCTCTCTCTCTCTCTCTCTTTCTCTCTCACACCAAGGCCCCCCCCCCCTCCCTCTCACTAGACCTCTCTCCCTCCCTCTCCAGTCTTTACGCGGTCCGGTTTGAAAACTAAACAGCAGGGGAAGAGGCATACGGCCCCATCCGTGATGTTACGCAAAGCCTAGCCAGGGTACTAAAACGTCAAAATAGTGGACCTTAGTTTTCGCGAAATTGCGTATACAACAGTTCAGATTTACCCACAATTCTGGCCGGCTAAATTTGCAGCAAAGCTCATAACATTTGTTACTGTTAAACAAGATGTTGGTTTACCCTGCGTGACTTAGGTCTGTCAGTTTAAACTGAGAGACTAGAAAGTATCCCAGGCTCTGGAGTTGGGGTAATACCATGTGTCAGGAGGGCCAGGGCCACGACACAACAGTATGCTGGGTTGCCTACTCGCTCAACCCTTAAGGCGCCCTGGCCCCTAGGTACAGTTTTGTAGATTACTCCGAGAGACTAGAAAGTCTTGCAGTATTTTCAGACATACTTCAGTCACGCAGCTACAACGGCAGCTTCGTCAGGAGTTAAGATTTTCAGTGTTCGATTTACCGATACACTATAGGCGGCATCAATAGTTAAAATTAACGGGGGGATGTGATAGAGGTTGGCGGAGCCACGTACTTACCTCTCGAAGATGCTGGGCGAGATCCAAGCCAAGGTAATCCAGAGTAATCCATTGCGGAGTCATCACGAATCACAATCACTGCACTTTTAACCACTGACTGTAAAAACTGATTGAAGAGGCCGCTTCGACCGTGTGTGGTCAGCCGGCCCATCATCTTCCATCTGCAAGAAACCAAATAAGGGAATTTTTAAGGTTTTAAATGTCGTTGCTTACTTGGCAAAATCATTGGATGTGCCGGGCTTTAAAAAGAGAGGGAGGGGAGGTGGAGAAAGGCATAAAAGTTTACTCTGCGACTGTTGCTAACCACCACGTCAAGCGAGTCTCTTAAACTTTGTGGTTCCCGCGAACTCGTCAGTCCCCCGTCTTTCTTTCCCTGACGTTGTCCAAAACAAAACGCTTCGAATAATAAAAAAAGAGGAGGTGGGAGAGGAAATAGCTAAACTGTGGTGATAACCGTGACATGACGCAACTCTTTAAAATACAAAAATTCACGCCTCCCAACTTTCGATGCGGAAAAGCCAGTATTTTGAAAATGTTTGGGAAGGTATTAAGACTCTGAAGTTATAATACTCTAATTAAGCAGAGCAGTTAAAAGAACGCATTTCATTTTACTTTCCTGGTCAATGAGATCCCAACCGAGATAAACACGCTCTCTTTTTGGAGCGGGGGGCGGCCGCTACAGCCTACCACCTACCCCCATCTCCCCTCCCGGCTTTGCCCCCGCGGTTCAGCGCCGCTAGGCCAGGACGAGGTGACCTGCTGTTTATCATGACGTCACGCAAATTTGCATGCAACAATGAGATACATTCTGCGCTGATACGAGACAAACCGGCCGCTCGGCCTACCTGTGCGCCCGTCTGTCGGCCGGTCCGGCCAACTGCCCGTGTGTCTAACCGACAGCCGTCCGAACAGCTTGGCTTGTTGGTATACGTACGCTGATTTGATCGCGAGATGCAGCAAAACATGTACTGTGGGCTGAGGAAAACGGAAGAGGGGGTGTTCGCAAAATGGTTATACACTCGAGGAAGAGTGTGCTTGCCATAGTACACACATTCAAGTGTGTACTATATGGTTAGTGGTTCGTAAACACCACACACTTGTTGCAAGTTGCCAGTACACTTTTCCTTGTGTGTACTAAGTACACTGTCGGGTTTGTGGTGTACTTTGAGTCCAGTTAGAAACAATTTGCATAAGGAAGAAGTATGAAAAACTAACCAATGCGCCATATTACAATTTATCGATCTGATAAAAAGGAACACAAGCTGTTTTATTGGTATGAGGAACCCCTAAGGGGAAAATAGGAATGCAACAACAAAAATTTGGAAAATCTAATCAACACAACTAAGCTAAACAGAATTTTAACACGTTCCTTGCGGCGTGGCCGGTATGTGGTCTCGCTTCCATGTTTAATCATAGGCACAAAAATAAGCCGCAAGGAATGTGTTAATGCATTCCTCCTTAAGCCTTTCTACGACTCTGTTCCTCAACTTTGTCTCCAGACAAAGTATACCAGCAATGACCCACACCGTACTGATTATCTGTAGTTCTGAAAGGGAGTAAGTTGCAAATCATGATTTCCAACGCAGGCGCGGATTAAAGGGGGGGGGGCACCCCCCGTCGTCTCTAGAAAGCCGCCTGAAAGGTAGACAATTTGCGCCACAAAACCCTTGTATGTAGGCAACCGAAGTGCATCTCCCCCCTTCCAGCCGGACCTTAATCCACGCCTGTTCCACCGATGCCTCCTTTACGAGCAGTGTGAGTGCTTCAGGCACACTCCTGTAACAGTCGACCTGGCGGGCACACACTTCCTGTAGTGTTCCTGAAGGTACGCCCATCCTTGTGTGTATGGTCGTCTGCTTGGTTCACAGTGCAGGTGTTTGAGCGTGTCCAGATATGAAGAATTTCACTGCTGTCATAACACACACAATTCGTTCGTAATATGAAGGTGCTATTTTTCATTCCGAACGATTCCGGGGTCAGTACCTTCATCAACAAAGATCGGTAGTCCCTTCATAACGTACGAAATCCGAAAATCATTCATATTATATGATTGAAGACCTTCGTTTACGAACGAGGGGATTCTTATTACCATCAAATTGTGTTTGAGTGCGGCGCGGCCAGCCCTGCCCGGCTCCGATCGAGGACGGTGCAGCACAGCATCACTGTCAACGCGGGCGGGGGTTCTCAGTGACACCTGTTATCGTTCGAGGACTCACACATCCACACCTACTCACTGCTCACGTCCCACACCCCCCTCGAACTACCTTCACCGCCCGTGACACTGCTTCGTTCCCGTCCATGACCTACCTCTCGACATGTGATCCTGCGTGTATCCACAATGATGACATGGTAATCCACAGTACACGGACACACTCACAGGCACATGCGCGCAAACGCACACACTCGCACACGTCTACACGTGCACGCACGCACGCACACGCGTACACCCCAACACAATCGCGCGCGCAGATAACCGGCCGGCCGGCGCGGAGGCCTCGCGGCGGCCCACGTCTGGCCGGCGCGACGACGGAGCTCCGACTTGCGTCCGCGTCGCTTCCAGTCGGTGGCGGCGGCGGCTCGCGCCGGGCGCCTGGCGGGGAGCGAGCGAGGGAGCGAGCAAGCGAGAGAGACCGGGCGGGCGGAGCAGCTGGTGGCTCATCGTCTCCCCCTCTCACTCGCTCCTCCACCCTCCCCCCCTCACCCCCCGCCGCTACAACAAAGTACCTCTCTTGGACCGCCCCTCCACCCCTCGGTCCACCTACCCCGCCCCGCCACACCACGGCGGCAGGACTGCGATCATAACACTGTTGTTCAAGTGTTTTGCGGTAAAGGAGTGGAGTGAGCGAGAGAGGGGGAGTGTGAGAGGGAGAGAGGCGGAGGGAGAGAGCAAGAGAGCAAGAGAGCGAGAGAGAGGTAAAAAAAGAGAGAAAGGGAGCAAGAGAGCAAGAGAGCGAGAGAGAGGTAAAAAAAGAGAGAAAGGGAGAGAGGGAAAGGGAGAGAGGGAGAGAGAGCGAGAGGGAGAGAGAGAGAGAGAGAGAGAGAGAGAGAGAGAGAGAGAGAGAGAGAGAGAGAGAGAGAGAGAGAGAGAGAGATGGCAGGAGACCGCCGCGGCCGTATGCTCCTCAAAAGCGGCTATATTTCACTGGCACAGGAGTCATCCCGACTTAATTCCTCAATCACCACACACGCATACACACACACACACGTGCATAAATTCTCTCACACAAACGCACATGGGGACGACGGCAGAGGACACACCAACACACGCTCACGGACCCACATGCACACACTCACACAATTGCAACATTGTTGCAGCGGCAGCGGCGCGAGCGAGCGCCGGGCCCGACCTGCGCGTAGCGTCCGAGTGAGGGGCATGGCGGGGCGAGGCGGGGCGGTCGCACAGTGTGGCAGACCGGACAGCAGACAAACTGACCAAAAGAGCGAAACGACGTCGAGCCATAAGCCGCGGCTCATCAAGCTGCTCGCGGCCGGACCCTACTATCTACTCCTCGGCAACGCGACGACCGTCGCGGCCATGATCCTTATCGGGTCGGGGCGCCCGTTACACCTCCAGCACCGGCGGGGCAAGGCAGGGGTGCGCGGGCGACGCTCTGGGGGAAAACAACTACTCGCGGGCAGGAGAGAGCTAGGACACCACCAGCCCCTCAGAGGAGAGCGCGTCAGGCGGGGCTGGGCGGGGCAGGCGACGCGGCGAGGTGGTGTGCGGTGGGGGTGGGGCGTGTCTGTTGGTTTTCGCCGCGTCCCTTCGCCCCGGCGAGCTAACAACGCACAACAATGTATCTCGCTGGCCCGCCCGCGCCCCGCCCCGTTCGGTCCAGTCCGGCGAGGAGGAGGACGGTCCCGACGGCGGCCCCCCTCGGGGCCTCTTACGCCCCATCCCGGCCCCGGGCGGGCGGGGCCCCGCGGCACGCGCGGGCGGGGCGGGGCGGGGCAGGGCGTCTCGGAGTGCGTCTACATTGTATTTCGCAGGAGCGCCCCGGTCCCGGTGCGCGGCGCGGGGCAAGCGTCCGTCTTGCCGCCATGGCCAACGACTGCCGGGTTAGGGAGCGGTGGAGAAGAGCGAGAGAGAGAGTGTAGAGGGACAGTTCACGCAGGTTCTTCGCTTCCTCTCCTGGCATGTCGTGGGCCTGAGACCCTTTACTCTTCAGAGAGAGAGGCATGCCTCTCTCTCTCTCTCTCTCTCTCTCTCTCTCTCTCTCTCTCTCT
>NW_026267189.1:624514-625410 GCF_000697945.3 Frankliniella occidentalis | reverse complement strand
TCTCTCTCTCTCTCTCTCTCTCTCTCTCTCTCTCTTCTCCCCCCCCTTCCCCCTCCCTTTACCGATGATCTTAATCAAGGGGTACGACGGGTGCGCGCTGCCGCTCCGCTACTGGGCCGCCAGCCCCGTGGGTAAATACTGAGAGCCCTCAGCACAAACTGCGAGGACGGACTGGACTACTGACATCGTTGACCCGTGAGACCCGAGCGTCGCGACACAGCATCATCGTCCACACCACCACGGCGTTAAGAAATTCAGGGTTCAAATTTCGGCGGCAGGGGGGGGGGGAGTACGAATTCCGCCCCCCCCCCCTCCTGTGATTTGAACCCACGACCAAAACAATGCGCGGCGAGAGAGCGCACACAGCCGGCAATCAGCGCGCCGAGCAGGCGGTCGAGTCCACAATGCTCCAGCCCCGCCACGCCCCGCCTCGCCACTCGTGCAGATTTACGTTCGTTTTTAAAGCTCGTTCTCATATTCTGGTTGTGCACGGTCACTTACAATGTTGGCTACCCGTGGCGTGGCGCGGTGTGGCGCGGCGTGGCGCGGCCCCGCCGTGTACTAACGCACGCAACAAAGTCGCAATTTGGCGCTCCGCCGAAGAAGAGGGAAGATCAGGCGGCGCGCCCGAAGCTTGCCGAAGCGAAGCGTCGCCGCCTTGCCATTGGGCGGGCGGTCGGCGCCGCCGGCTTCGGGCCGGCAATCGGCACCGTCCAGACATGGAACGGCTCCCGCGGACCCGAAGGGGAACTTCCCAGCGCGGATTAAGTAAACAAATGGAAAAAGGTCTTCCTAGCGCTGCCGGCGGCATCCGGCATCGTGGAGAGCTGCTGAGGGATAGGGGTGTAAAAGGAGAGGGAAAAGAGTGAAATAGCGAAAGGATAGGACGGGGGGGG
>NW_026267189.1:620409-623610 GCF_000697945.3 Frankliniella occidentalis | reverse complement strand
GTGAGTGAGTGAGTGAGTGAGTGAGTGAGTGAGTGAGTGAGTGAGTGAGTGAGTGAGTGAGTGAGTGAGTGAGTGAGTGAGTGAGTGAGTGCTGTTGGGCGACGGGAAACGAAACGTATCGCGGTCTTACATTTTGGGTACATTGTAGTAATCTATAAGGAGCGGATGGAGAGGCAACACACCACCGCAATCCGGAGCCCCCACGAGGACGGAGAGTGAGAGTGCGAAAAAGAGAGAAGGAGAGAGAGAGAGAGATAATGACTGCCTGCTAAAGCCTACATCGGAACCGTATGACTCTGCAGAGGGCGCATCATAAACACCACAAAAAAGGGGGAATACTCGTTCTGCGAATGTGACACGTTTAGTGCCGGTCGTCAAGCAAGCGCTTTTAGGCCTGCGATCGGAATTGAGCGTTTTGTGTGTGTGTCTGTGCGAGCCCAAGGCGATACAGTCCTCATACCCCGTAAACCAGAGAGAGATTCCTTGGCCACAAGTCGCCTCATCTTCAGTAAACTTGCAACTTTGTATTAATCGAAGAGCTTTTCCATCCACTTGAGAGGCGGTTGACGTTCGCGCGATGCCTTTTTATGTCCTACGTCTTTAATTTTATCTTTTTTTTCGCTTCCTCCTTGATACGCAGACGATCGAGTGCCTGCCCGAGGAGCTGCTGCTGCACGTGTTCTCCCTGCTGCCGCTGGAGGACCTGGTGTGCCGGGCGGCGCGCGTGTGCGACGTGTGGCAGCGCCTGGCCTACGACGACTCGCTCTGGCTCGGCGCGGAGCTCCGCTACACCAGAGACACGCAGGTGCGAGGGGCGGCCTACCCGCCGGGCGCGTCCGGCCGGTAGGCCGTGCCAGAGAATCCGAGACAAGCATGCACGTGGCGAAGTCATAAAAGTGTTCCAAAATTAAAAATTTGCCATTCATGTTTTAGAAAAGGAAACTAACCCAAAAAATTTTGAATTTAAAATGTTGTCGCACCCCCATCACTAAAGTGGTAAAGAGTGGATTTATTTAAGAAAGACAGCTCGTGCCTACGACCTCGTCCGATTTGGCTGATATTTGGTGGACATGTTCCTCAACTGAATTGAAAAAAAGGCCAGGAAGCGTTTGGCCGAGAAAAATTTACTTCCGGAACTGTGGGCAAATTAGTGGTTTATTTGCAGGCATTTTGGGTATTTTGCACTATGACTAGAGTTTTGGTCCTAGATTGTCATCTCAGGTGTCTCCGGATGCAGAATGGACCAAGGAACAAGAATATGCCATCTGAATGTCTCTACGACCCATAGTTTTTGAGATATTGTCAAAAATAGCGAAATTTCAAAACTTTCTTGGGGAAAATGGGTCAGAAACTTTTTTGGGGTGATCTGGGTAAATGAAATTTCGCTATTTTTGACAATATCTCAAAAACTATGGGTCGTAGAGACATTCCGATGGCATATTCTTGTTCCTTGGTCCATTCTGCATCCGGAGACACCTGAGATGACAGTCTAGGACCAAAACTCTAGTCATAGCGCAAAATACCCAAAATGCCTGCATAACCACTAATTTGCCCACAGTTCCGGAAGTTAATTTTTCTCGGCCAAACGCTTCCTGGCCTTTTTTTCAATTCAATTGAGGAACATGTCCACCAAATATCAGCCAAATCGGACGAGGTCGTAGGCACGAGCTGTCTTTCTTAAATAAATCCACTCAAACTAAAATCAATTGTGGCGCCCTTCTCACCTGCAGAATGACTTCATTGAGGTGCTGCGGCGCGCGCCCTCGCTCCGCTACCTGGACTACTCGGGCTACACCTGCGACATGCCCGCCGAGGTGGCCGACGCACTGAGCAGCGGCGTCAGCCGCGTCCGGGAGCTGTACCTGCAGACCACCAGTCAGGTAGGGAGCGCGCTCGAGGATGCCGTGCCAGAGGATGCAGCCGTCGTGATGATGTTCCCGACATTCTCCTCAGATCGACGGCAGCGTCATCGAGCGGATCCTGCTCCACTTCAAGGACCACCTGGAGACGCTCACCCTCTTCATCAACTCCAACGTGGCCGGGTGCAGCTTCAAGGCGAGCGACCAGGAACAGGTGACTTGAAATCTTGTGTGCGGTAGACTTTCCACTACTCGAGGTGCTCCCACAAGAAGAAACGGGGACGCGAGGAAAAAAATTGGTCTAAACGTTCACTTGCACGAGGACGGGCGCCCTGGGCGGGTGTGGGCGGGCCGCCGTCTCGACACAGCTGCTAGGCGGGTTTGCCTACCCAGCGCGTGGCAGGCGCTATCCTTGGCGCCCCATTTTCTGTACAGGAAACACGAATTTATATAATAGACATCCCAGACCGAGAAACTGGTGCAATAAGGCTCAAATTTAAAAAGTTTTAAATGCTGGTAGTCATTGTCTCACCTCTATCCCGGCATTCGGGATCTGCTCGCAGGGAACGGCGGCGGTGGGCGGGGCGTCGACGGCGTCGGCGGGCCAGGACCTGGAGTCGCTGTCCGTGGTGGGCTCGCTGCGCGCGCTGCGCACGCTCGTGCTCAAGGGCGCGTGGCGGTGCCTGCTCAAGCACGCCGACGTCGGCCTGGGCTGCCCGTCGCTCCGGGAGCTCGACATCAGCGGCCTCAGCACCGACTTCTTCGACGACGGCGACTGCTTCTTCTTCGTGCTGCTGCTGCGCCACAAGCGGCGCCACCTCCAGGCCGTCCGCCTCAACGGCTGCTACATGCCCCCCTGCCTGCTGACGGAAGTGGCACAGGTAAAGCACATTTACAAAAACAGAAATTTAATGAAAGAGTTTGCACTAGAAAACACGTTAAAAAGTTTTAAAGTTTTTAAACCGTATCTAAATCTTGAGCAAGAGAGGTTGTGTTGCCCCAAGAAGCGGGCTTCGAGAATCGACGACGTGCGCAGTTTTCAAGCCGGGGTGATGATTTTCGAGTAGATTCTGCTTAAAAATCGCGAAATGTGATTGAATATATACCATAAGCTTTCCCGTGACCTTTCCAGTTCTCGGCAGACTGACACCTGCTCGCGTTCGTAGTCGACGCGAGAGCAACAAACAGGGAAGGCCACGTATGTGCAACCGATTTCCACCACTCGACCGAAAAATTGTCACCATAGAAAATATAAGAAACACATTTTCATCAGATGTACCGATTTTTATCGACATCGAATTAAAATTTGCATTTTACCCCCGCCCCCCCCCCTTTTAAATCT
>NW_026267189.1:612821-613394 GCF_000697945.3 Frankliniella occidentalis | reverse complement strand
AGTCAGTCAGTCAGTCAGTCAGTCAGTCAGTCAGTCAGTCAGTCAGTCAGTCAGTCAGTCAGTCAGTCAGTCAGTCAGTCAGTCAGTCAGTCTTTGTTACTTTCTTTCTACGGTAGAAATTCTACCTTCCAAATATGAAATGTCTAGGGGTTTTCGAAATTAAAATTGCATTTTCCGAAATTTGTTTGTTGTGTTGTTTGAAAGTTTTCAAAGTTTTTCTATTAAACCAATTTTCGGTGAATTTTATAAATTTCTCATTGGGTTTTCAAAAAGGAGGGTTCTGAATTTTGGATTTACAAATTCTCCGAACCTCCCTATCAAAACAGGCTTGGAGGACCTTGCCAAATGGAATTGAGGTTGAATCCCGCGTTGGCGCAGTGCGTGAACAACACCCGCCCGCCTGTCTGCGCCGCCCTGTGTGTGTTGCACCATGGTGTGTGCGTTACATGCGTGCGTCGCCGCTCGCGCTCGGCGGGGAATTTCGTGAAGCTAGCTTGGCCAAAGTTGGCAGACGTTCAACCGCACGCCTTGCGCGCTTTCGGCGAGGACTTGCCTTCCCTGCGGCGTTCCCCT
>NW_026267189.1:610314-612771 GCF_000697945.3 Frankliniella occidentalis | reverse complement strand
TTCCACATTGTTTAAAACTAGTTAGATATATAATGTTATGACATTAGGTTTCACTCATTACATTTTAAAATTAGAATTCCGTCTAAGGCAACACTGGGCGCCTCTTCTTGGGAGGTTAAACGAAGGTAATGACTCGACCGACATACAGAGATAAAAATTAAAATACCGTAAAATCTGGTAAATGTGACAAAGCACATCTCAAAGTCGGATGCGAGATAAACAATTTAGTATTTCAGGAAGAGAGACGGTCAACGTTCGCACAACTTTCAACACTCACAACACTAGCAAAGAAAGAGGTTAGAGTGTCAGTTTCGACCCGGGCCAAACTTAAACTAGTTTAGATCGAAACAAACGGGTTGAGATGTTCTTTGGACCTTCGAACCTGTGTCAGAACTGCCAAATTGACATGAATTACTTACATACAAGTTGAATTTCATCACACAACAACATTCACGCCCTCGGCAGATGCCGTTGATCGTTGACGTTGTTCAACTCAACCGGTGGCCGCGCGGAGCGCTCGTATCGCGGCGGTCCCGGCGGGGCGGCGGGGCCACCTTGGGCGGGGCGGTTTGTTTGTTCCGGCGAACTGGCGGGTGGACAACGGTGACAACGTCAAGTCTTTTAGACGGGAGAAATCCGCGGGACTATTCATTGCAATATTTCACACACCTGCACTGCAGACCTCCAATCCAAACGATGTGGCGCACGCCGCACATTCAAATAAGTTTCCAGCGACAAGACAAACTCTTTACTGTGATCAAAATTAAAAATTTTGGCGACGGTAGTCGATTTTTGTGACTTCTCTACATCACATCAAACGACCGTGGCCAAAATTTCAAATGTTTGATCACAGTACAGAGATTGTCACTGAAAAGAATTTGTGGTGTTTGGGCGACTGTACGGATAAGTTCATCTTCTCATCCCCAGTGTGTGTGTGTGTGTGCTTCCCCAGCTGCAGGCGCTGCGGTCCATCACGACGCCGCTGGCCACGCTGAGCGTCATCGAGGCCCTCGAGAGCCTGGAGGCGCTGCACATCCAGGGCGTGGGCCGGCGGGAGGACCTCATCGCCATGCAGCACGACGTGGCCGCTTTCATGCGCAGCTGCCCGCGCTTCGGAGCCATCAAGGTGCAGGAGGACACAGCAATGATAGAAATGAAAATTGCATCGAAGCCGATATCCGATTCAAAGTCGATACCTCGATTTAAGTGGCAAAAACAATTTGGGGGGACAAAGTCGACGTCGATCCGTTTATATCATTTCTGCCACTGTAAATGACAGTATGAAAATGCTGCAATTGTTCGGGGATGTAATTTTCTAGGGGAGAGGGGGATTTTAAGGACGCATCGTAATATGCTCAGAAAATTCAGAAAAAGATACCGTTATAAATGAGTGCCCTGGATAGAATTTTAATGGTAGGGTATTATATCATACCCTATCGATGAGTAAAATGGAGGGAGGGTTGAGGGGGCGGAGAAAAGTTCTCCTCAATCATTCGAAACTGCGTACGTTTGCAACTCCGCGAGCTGCAACTAACCGTTATTCTGGGTGCGCATAGGAGCTGATCCTGGAGGACGTGAGCGACTACAGCAATAGCATGGCGCCCGCGCTGGCGGCGAGCTGCGGCCGCCTCGAGACGCTGCGGCTGTCGACGGGCACCTGGCTGGACCCGCACGGCCTGTCCGAGCTGGTGCGCGGCCTACGCCAGCTGCGCCGCCTGCAGCTGCGCGGCTGCGCCACGCTGGGCCTGCGCCACCTCCAGGCGATGCCGCGCCACCTGCCACACCTGCAGCTGCTCGACGTGCGCGGCTGCTTCGGAGGGCGCGGGGTGCCGCCGGGGGTGCTGCGCCGCCTGCGCCGCGGCCTCCCCAACCTGCGCGTCCTCTGCGACCCCGCTGCCGCCGCCCCGGCCAGCAGGTAACCGCGCGAGCACCCTCAAACATGCGGGCTGACCCGGAAAAATATTAGCTGATAGATAAAACCAATAGCTAAATAAGGGATAGCTAATCATTTAGCTGTCTAGCTATGCAGCAGAACATAGCTAAACTTTTGGCTACACACCTAAATTTTTACTATTTTTTTTGCTAGAAATCGACATTCTGTGACATGAGTAAATTTTTAGCTGCAGAAGTTCAATAATAAGTTATCCCCAATTTAGCCATCGTTTAGCCCTGTAGCTGATCTTTTTCACGCTGTAAAATTTAAATTTTACTTCACATTCGGATTCGCAGGTCTTCGGAGCGTGAGGCCGGCTACTCCTTCCAGCGGACGCAGGTGGCCACCGACCTCTCCAGCACCGAGTCCGGCTCCAGCGACGAGGAGTAGCTAAGACTGCAAGGGGGGGAAAAGGGGGGGGTGAAAGGAGTTGTTACGCCGGTGAATTTACCGGCGTTGTACCTGATGGCACGTACTCTATGATTTACTTAAGACTGAGATTATTATTTTTTTCTGATTTTATT
>NW_026267189.1:601381-602453 GCF_000697945.3 Frankliniella occidentalis | reverse complement strand
CCCGCCCCGCCCCGCCACAGCCTCCCTTCCGCCCTGCATGAGCCTCGCCGAGGGGTTCGGCCGGGGGGTTTTAATGGCATCACAGACGCAAATATAAACCTCTCGCCGCCGAAGACATCCGACGCACCGCCGCAGCCACTGCAGTGTGCAGTGGTACAGTAGTGCAGGGGCGCCGCACCCTCATCGGAACGCCCCGAAGAACGCCTCGTGGTGCAGCGTCAGAGAGAGGAGGGCGGAGGGCGGCGTGGAGGAGAGGGGTGGGGTGGGGGTAAGAGAAGTCGCGCCACCAAAACTCGTAAAACTGTCGGGGACGCCCGGGGGCTGCGTTGACCGCGCGAGGGGGGAGGGGGGGGGGGCAGCAACTGACCTACCCGCGGACGGACCGCGACGGGACGAGGGGACGCGAGGGAGAACGCCGAGGCCGTCTCCAGAGCCTCCAAAGCCGTCCACGAGGCAGGGTGGCGGGGCACGCCGTCGTCGGTGCTCGGCCTGCTACGCACTGGGGCTGCGCCCTCGGGACCTCGTCATGTCGCTTTGTCATCCCCGCCCTCTCGGCTGCCCCGCCCCGCCCCACCCGGCCCCGCCACGCCCCGGGGGCTGGGCGGCCTAGTGCTCGCGCCAGTCAGTGCGGGGAGCGCCGCGGACACGGGCCGAGCAGCGTGAGCGCGGAGAGTCATGGTGCCCGGGGCCCGGCGGTGAGCCCGGCGGTGAGGAGGCCAAGAGGAGCAGGGCGATGAAGCCGAGCCAGCGTAGCCAGAGCAGCGGGCCGCTGGGCCGGCGGGGCTCGGCCCCGGGCACGGTCGCGCCGCCGTCCACCCGCGAGGCCTCGGCGGCGGGGCCGGGGGGAGGTCGCGGCCGGCGCTCGGCGTCACGTGACTCGAGCGGCAGCCGCGAGGTGCGCTGCGCCTGCCAGTTCTACCAGAGCGACAGCCTCCTGCCCGACCGACTCTCGCTCGTCGGCACGCCCGGCGGCACCCGGCCCTCCTCGAGGAACGCCTCGGCAGCCGCCAGCTGGCGCGCCACCATGGGGTGAGTACGCCCCCCGCCACGCCCCACCACGCAGCTATCAGCT
>NW_026267189.1:598093-601331 GCF_000697945.3 Frankliniella occidentalis | reverse complement strand
GAATACTAAAAATAATAAGATAACTTGTAAATAATAAAGAAGTGGGTATACTACAAGGGAGTTTTTGAGCTTTACTGTCCCACAGGACAAATAAACCCAAACGACACTGGTGAGAGGTGCGTGTGAGAATGTAAGTCTGTCTGTACGGACGACGAAAAACAAAAGGTTAGGATGACACCCCCTGAACGCGCAGCCAGCCGCCCCTGCTGCCGCCCGTGCTAAACTCTCTGCAACGCCAGCGCCCCGCCGGGCCCCGCCCGCCTCATCTGGCTCGCACAAGGTCAGGATCACGACGCGGCCCGCGGCGCCACGCCACGCCCTGTCAGTTAGGCCCCTCCTTGCACGGCGCTGCAGTTCGGCTGCAGACGGACGTGAAGGAACAGCAGAAGCAGCAGACGCTCGGCCGCGTCCACAGCCATAGCCTCTCACACGGGGAAGGACGACCACCATCATAGCAGCGCGTCGACGCCGCCGATGGAGTCAGCAGCAGCAGGACGACGCCGCCGACGCCGACGCCACCGGACCAAAACATACATTGTCGTGTTGAAGGCGCCGGCCGGCGCCGGGAGGAGGAGCAGCGGTGTCGTGCGGAGCTTATCAGCCGCTATCAGTAGTTAGTCGTCGCGCGCCGGCCGCGGAGGCGGCGCACGGCAGAGGTCCGCGACCAGGAGGCGGCGCACGGCAGAGGCCCGCGACCAGGAGGCGACGCACGGCAGAGGCCCGCGACCAGGAGGCGGAGCACGGCAGAGGCCCGCGACCAGGAGACGGCAGCACCGCGGCAGCACAGCGGCAGCCATGGGCCCCGCGCCCGCGCACACATCAGGTACGTGAGCGAGTACCGCCTGCGTCATAATGATCAGCGAGCAAAGACCAGTACAGCCACCACTACTACAACGAAGCGATTGTTTACACGCGTAGAAAATTTGTACCCTGTTTTCTGCTACTTATCTATGCTAAGTCCCCCCCCCCCACCTCAATCACGCGTTGACTCTTTTCCCTGTGCTGTTAGCCTTATTTTAACATGACTGTCACCCAAAGAAAATCAAGGGTTCCAAACGATTCGTAATGTTTTAAGAAAGGCTTTCAAACAATTTGTAAAGTTTTCAATTGTTTCTGAAACAGTGGTAAATTTTACTCAGATTGAAAGTAAGTTATTTATTCATTCATTACCTGCTATATCTTTTGAGTGAGAATTTGTAAAAACCTCGTAAAATGGTGAATACAAGTACACTCGCACTCAATGCTCAATGCTCAATGCTCACGTGTGTCCCACCAAAACAATAAATAAAAATTTTATGTTTGAAAAGGTTATCACCGAAAAGAAGTAACTCGAGACCTTGCGCCGCAGTATATGGTTGGTGGTAGGATCGAGCAGATTGTGTACCGTAGGCTGACCTTCAATTGAAGCGTTTGGGTAGAAATGTCACATAGCGGCCGAGCCGAGCCGCCAGTCCCTACCCAGGCAGGGGGAAGGGGAGGGGCGGTCCCTGACCATCCCCATCGCCTCCCCAAAGGGCACGTCCACGTACGTCCGACTCACGGGAGCGGGCCCAGCCCGGCGGGAGGTTAACCGTGGGTTGACATCATCACTGCGGTCGATGTTCGGTTCGTCAAGCAGCAGCCGAGCCGACCGTGTGGTAGTGAGGTGCCGACGTGCCGGCGTGGCGTCGAAGGTCAGGGAGCCGATGTGAGCAGTGCACACTCGGTGGCCTAGGCCGGGACCGGGCCTGGCTACGCTGTATAAGCAGTCAAAACTATCAAACATCGAATTTATGTCAGTTTGATATCGATAGTGTCTTTTCGATGCCGCGTTTATACCCAGCCCTTTCCACAGGGTCACGGGGTGGCACCGCAGGCTTGACAAAAGCGGAAAGAAAACATGTGTTTGCTTGTTTTGGGGAATGCCAAATGTGCGGCCGAATACCGTTGAAAAAATGTACTTCATTCTTTTCATAGCCATAATCCATGAATATTTTTGTTCTGATGACAGTGCTAGAACGGAATCTTTAGAGTTTGCTTATTCTTTCAGCGACATGTGGTTTCGCGTACCGCCTTTCCAAACATCGTAACTACTTCAACTTGTTGATCACATCGACTTGGACGTGGACGGCCTCAGTTCATCGAGAAGGGGAGGGGAGAGAGGAGGGGGGAGGGTGTAGACAGGCTAGCGGAGCCCAGCAGGACGCTACGCTAAGGGTGGGGGTGTGTTGGGAGACAGAAATAAAAACAGTCCTGCGAATAGAGGAAGGGGGGGATGGGCAAGGCCTCGCGAGACTAGAAAGTGCGACAGAGAGGTAGGAAAGGGGGAATGGGAGGAAGGAGGGGTTGGAAAAGAGCGGAGGGGAAGGGGGCAACTGAAAAACTAAGCCCCCCCCCTCCCCTATTTTCCCCTGCAGCTTGCAGTTTTAAAGGGGAAATGCACTGAATCCCCGCACGCTCCAGGGGTAGGGGTGGCTGAGGCGGGGCGGATGGCGGACGGCGTTGACGGGCACCTCCGCGTCCTGGCCGCGGCCCCGGCGGCGCCCCGCCGAGCACTGGTGCGCGGCGCGGCTAGTCGAGGCGAGGACGCCGCCGAGAGCAGAGCCCGTTCACGCCGTCGCGGAGGGCAGCGGCGGCCCGCGACACCACCCCACCCCACCACAAAATGGCGGACAGACAAGCAGGTGGGCGATGCTGCTTGCTGCTGCTGCCATTGTTTTATTTACAACCCTCGCAGGGGAGGCGGCTCGGGGGCGGACTGCAATGACATTGACATTATCCCCTTCCTAGCCGTCAAGTAGTAGTAGTAGTAGTATTGGTAGTTGTGGTGGTGTGTAGTGGTGCTGCGCCACTCACTCTAACAACGCATAACACTGCCAGTAACAGCAACATTATCAACTGCAGATTTTAGTCTTACTCTTTCCCTCTCAAAGCATTGTAGACGTAGGGCCCCGTGCGTTAACATTATGCACGGGGTAGCTGAGCGAAGTGCATTAATATAACAGAAGACGTAACAAATATTGAACAAAACTATAATAAATGGGGGTGGGACCAGCTGGGCCTTAAACCGCGGCCTGGTCTGGTTGGGTCGCTGTATTCAACTAGAGTTCAAATCCCTTGCACATTCCCCCCCCCCCCCTCTCTCTACAACAGGCACTTTTAGTGAGTAGTGAACTTGAGTAATTACTATGCAATAGAATAGATTTGGAAGTCCACTAGAAAAGCTTGATACTGGGAAGTCTGGTTTCTATTCATCAAA
>NW_026267189.1:589009-593573 GCF_000697945.3 Frankliniella occidentalis | reverse complement strand
CGACCCCCTCTTCTACACCAACCATGACTGCACCCCACCTCAATCCCTCCCGATCCGAGGACTGTCTGCTCATCACAGCATCACACAAAATGAGAAGATCTTCCTCTTTAAAAATTTTCCAATTGTCCTCAGCACCCACAGTCCATCCAGCCTTACCCGCTGTCCCAAAGTAGACCGCCCCCTTCCCCACCACCTGCGCCGCTCCTCCCGCCGCCCTGCCCCACCCCACAGAGCCTCCCGTCAGCCTCTGCCTACCTCTAGCGACGCCTCCTTGCGTCACGCCTCTGTGCCGCTCCCGCCGGTCCATCGCGCGGCGCACGGGAAGATGGGGGTCCTGCAGTGTCGCCAACAGCACGGTGGCCTCGAGGACGTTGGAAAGAAAATATGGCGCCAGCTTAAATCACGCTCAAAGTCCCCGCGCACTGTTCAGCTGCCCGGTGTCCTGCTGTCACCCACTCGATCCGTCCGCGCCGCCCCCGCCGCCTCCAGCGCGCCGCCGGCCCCGTCCGGTTGGCAGCGCTGCCAGGACGCCGCCGACGCGACGCCCACCCCTTTCCTTTATGACCGGCGGTAGCTCTTTATTTCGGCCCCGGTGCGCGGTGGTCCGGCGCGGCGCAGGTCCGGCCGGGACGCGGCACTTGGCGTGTCTTCACGAAAGCACCCCGCCCTGGCCGTGTCCCCCGGGCGCGGGAGGCGGCCCAGGCCCAGTGGGGGATAGCCTCCGCCCGGGTCCACGACGACGCCGCGCCGTCCACTCCCGAGCACCGAGAAGGCCGCGCTGCTGCTGGACCGCTCCTTCACGCGCCGTTGTGTTTTTTGTGGCGCCAAAATATTTCGTGACCGACGCCGACGACGTCGGTGGGTGGCGTCGTAGGACGCCGGCGACCGGACCGGAACGCCCCCGCGCCGCCGCCGTCGTGCAGCTCAAGGTCACCGTCGACCCCTCGTGCGACACCTGTGCGCTGTGCGGCCGGGCGCCGACGCGCTTTGGGCCGCGACTCACACACACGGCGCCCGTTTACTCTGCCGGCGCTTATTATTGTTTTGCTTGCGGCGCGTATGGCTGGAGAGTGCTGACGATCGCCAGCTGGAAATAGAACCGCGAAGTCACCCCGCGCGGCCAGCCGGACAGGCGTCGGAGTCGCCGCCCCGCCGCGCCCCGCCGCGCCCCGCCGCGCCCACCCGGCGCAACCACAGCCCCGCATCGGGTTACACACAGCCCAGCCGGCGGGCGTGCCCGCGCCGTGGAGGTGACCGGCCGCCTACCGCCCGCCTACCGGCCGCAGTGTCGCTCGCAATGCGCCCAGGTCGGCGTCGTACTGCACCGCGCTGACCGCCACACACGACTGACCGGACCGGACCGCGCCGACCGACGTCGGCGTCCCGGTGACGCTCAGGGCCGCGCCGACGCCATGCGAGCAGTGTCACCGACCCGATCCCCTCGCCAATAGCGCTCTAGTGTGTGTGTGTGTGTGTGTGCCGCGTGAAGCGCCATGGAGGCCAAAAAGGTGGCCAAGAAGAAGAAGGCACGAGGTGGTGGGAGCAAGTAAGTATTCGGCCCCCGCGGTTCCGCGGTGCCCATGATCGGCAGTGTCAACAATAACAACAACAATAACAAGTCTCCAAAGCTTCACTCCAAATCTCCCAATCGTGGAATCAGCCAGGGAGCTGCTATTTTCTTATTTGGAATTAGAATGTAGCGGTAGTAGGGGTTTCACCGTGCGGATTCTAGTTGCCTGCAGCCACCTGTTGTGTTGGTGGACGCATAAAAACGTGCTGCGGTAGGGCAGCGCCGGACGATGTGAATGACCGGGAGAGCATCGCGATCAGCCAAATTGATGCAGTGCCAATCGGCGCTTTGATCGGCACGCGAATGATCGAGCTGACCGGCGCAGGCGCAGACAAGAGGGTGGGGTGGGTAAGGGACGAAAAGTAATGATGGATAGAAATAAAACTGCCGTGTCGTCCGCTGGGACTCGAAGCGCGACAACGGCTAACGGTCTCATTCGAAATTCATCAACAACGCGAAGCCTCCCTCCCCACCCCCACCTTGACATGGATTCTCTCCTCCCCGATGATGAGGCAAGGGGACTACGCTGGGCGCCGGGGGAAGCGAGGGGGGAGAGCGTTCACAAACGATACCCACGAAGACAATTTTAGAATCGCGACCGAGAAAACACACTGCTGCCGGCGCATTCATGGCCATTCGGATGCAGCTTTTGTCACCTCACGACGGCCGATTCGCGTCCATGGGTTGGGCGGCAGAAGATGGGGTGGTAGGTGGCGGTGAGGGGGTTGATGGATTCTGCTGTCACCGAAGCGAGGCAGAGAAATGATACTAGCAGAAGTATTCCGCGTCGAATTAATCGCAGGTTTTTACATGGATAAGGATTGCAGTCGACCCCTGCCTCTGCACCTGTCAGCCGCCCAACCCCTCACCGCCGCGACTGCAGCTCGGCCATCTGCACTGGTTTGGCAGCTGATCCACCTGAGTGAGATGTGGCCCGCGGACGGGGCAGATCGAGGCGCGCGCGCCGCTGGGGGCATCACTGATGGACAGCGGGCTAAAACTGTTGGGGAAAAGAGGTTGGCGGGGCTGGGCGGGGTGAGGTAGGGCGGGGTGGGTCGCTCAGCTGGGCCGGGCTAGCCCAGTGAACCATTCATATGGCGTGGGTGGGCGGGCGCCCCAGTCACAACAGGAGTACGGCGGTCAGACGGCCGGAAGCTGACGCGTAAGCTGACGGTCAGCTGCTGACCGCAAGCGTCATTGCCGACGTCCGTGTTTTTGCGTAAGAGATCGCGGCCAGAAAAAAAGGTTTACATCCGTCATTCACCGTTTCGAACCTGCCAAGTTTAGACCTCTTCGGCTGCCATGGCGCCTGATAGGTAGGCCACATCTTGCTTGCAGTGCATGCGTGTACTGCGGGGTGGCCTACCCCGAGTTTCGCAGGCGCCGAGCTCCCGTGATTTGCCGAATGAATCTGAGAAAAAACGGACGTACAGTATTTTCTGGGCCGCAGTCAGGCGACTGCGTATAACAAGTTCAAATGGGGCGAAGGAACGGGAACAAAGTAATGAAGGTACGATAGCGTGCCTTTGTCGCAATATTTTATTTATTCTTCAGCGCATGAAAAATCATGATCTTAGCGCAAAAAATGCGCATGAAAATCTCCAAGAACATCTACTTAGCATTATCGAACATGATCCAAAGAAAATACGGGTTTGTGGAAAGTACATGTTTGTGAAGGCATGGATTGGGTGGGGCGCGGGGCGTACTTAGTATGATGTGAAGTCCCGGTCGGCATGCCCATACTGCATATATAGGATGCTGACAGCTAGCGCGCCGTCATACTCGAGCGGACCGCACATGGTTGCCCCGGCACGCCCCCAACCCGACTCGCCCAATCCCAAGCAAAAACAGTTTGTGCCCGCGTTAGGTTAGGCCCCTTGGGAGGTCAACACCCATTCGCTCTGTCCCAGGACGCCTTCCTGGATCCGCCGCCCACCGCAACTTTCTGTGTCAAACGACAATCGCTGGCACACAGGGGACGCATGGGGTGGCCGAGCGTGGCGCCGCGGCGGCCTAGGTCCTCGGTCATCCGCCCGGGGCCGGCCCGTCCGCGTAGGACACACGCGCCCCGTCAGGGCGGTGCGGGCGCCGTGGGGCCCAGGCCAGCTGGTGAGCAGGGGCTGCCCCCGCACCACCCCGCCCCGCCCAATATTCGCTCGGTTTATTCTAGTCGGCGAGCGTCGCGACGCGCCGCGCCGGCCGACGCCCCAAGTGACGCGCCTCTCTGCCGCCCGCCTCCTCCTCCGCCTCCTCGCCGTGGGAAGCGGCGCGGGGTCACGTGACTAGCGCCGCGTGCGTGCGGCCGCCAGCGCCGCCAGCGCGACCCCTAAATCACGCCGTCCTCCCCGTTGGCCCACTTCAACAAACCGTTACTCACCCCTTTATCTCCATGGCCGAAAAAAAAAAGTTCAATTTTCCAGAAGGCAAAAATCACTGGTGAAAAGTTAAAAAAAGGCGTAGGCGGACTTTTCACTGTTCACCAGTATAATATCCTGGGTGAGAGGTGCACGTTGTAAATTATACGATAGTGCTTGCGGATCCGAATAATTATTTCAAGGGACATGCGGTCTTTTTCCGTTTAAAACTAAATTTACTTTATATGTTTTAAAGCATTCTACATAGACATACGTTGATCTGATTCCAATAAACTTTGTCAACCTGGTAACTTTGTAAAGAAGCAATAAAGATTATAGGTCACTTTCAAATACACGCACTCAGGAACACCGAAAATTTGGTATTCCTTGAATGAAGTCCGCTGGGGCTCCTTTCTTTATTGAGTGAGCTCTGTTAATTTGTGCATGGCCCGAGGCATGTGGCCGGTGACTCACAGGACCCCGCAGTTTTACGAGGCCCTGTTAAGTAGATCGCTCAGGGTGGACAATGAGATCGCACACCGTGGCGGAGTGGAAGGATGCGTCCTCGCGGCCGCGATGGGGCCACCCGCCGTTTTAAGCGCACCGAGCCCTGGCGTGGGCGGGGGTCTAGGGGGCAGGG
>NW_026267189.1:587424-588959 GCF_000697945.3 Frankliniella occidentalis | reverse complement strand
AAAACTGAAAATTTCACACTCGGTTTGTCCATCTGACATTATGATCACGTGTGAGAAAATCAGAAAGTCTCGAAGTGGGCGCAAGGAGCCATTTGAGTGTTCGCGCTCTTTTCCACTCAGGGTAGCCACCACCGAAACAACAACATCTAAGGCTTCCTCCGGGAAAGAAAGGACCAAATATTTCAAATTAGTCCGTTGCGAACGAAAAGGGGAGACTGGGTGTCCCTTAAATTATAGATGTTTAGGCAAACTCGCATTCCGTCATAGGTGCAGCCGTTTTCGAGAAAAAGACGAACGTACACACGGACAGACAGACTCACGACCGAGACAACGCCTGACCCCTCAGCAACTTGGACTGAGCTTCGCTCAGCGACTAGTCACTCTCTGACACGGGAATAGCACACCTCGCATTGGCATTTCGCATAGTGAATTGTTTTAACATATACCCATCTGAATTAATTACATCATGGCTCTATGGACAGGATAGGATAGTCACCAGGGAGTCAGCATCACATTTTGAAAATGCAACAGTAGAGGCATAAGGCATAGCACTCTTTTGAAAAAAAAAACAACCGTCCCTCTGTCATTAGAGTGCTTGAGACGCCAATCCTACCAAGAAACATTTCACAAAACAAAACAAAATATATAAAAATTTCAAAAAAAATAATCATTTTCTAAAAGTTTTCAAGCAAAATTTCCGAAATGAACATTGAATCCATAAACTTGGATAATTTTCCTTCGAAGATGGGTTTTTAAGAAATTTTCCTTTTTCCGTAAGGTTTTCAAGTCCTGTCAGGGCGTTCCTATGAATGCACCACAGTGTTGAGGTGTTGAGGGTTCGGCAAGGGAATTCCCTCGCCCGTAAGGCACCATGGCCCTGGCCCCTGCTAGCCTGGCGGGTATGCAACACCGCAAACACTGGAGCGCGCATCCAAAGAACAACCCGGTTCCTTATTACACACATTTTTAACCGCTCGTTTTGTTTTGTCCGATTGCAGAACCGCCGCGAGTGCCCCACGTGGGGGAGGAGTGTCCGGAGGGCCACGCCGGGGCGGAGCAGGAGCTCATCATCGCGTGCGCCGAGAACGGGCTGGCGTACGATGGGGAGGGGTGCCCGACGTGCCCGGCCGAGGGCTGCGCCCCGGACTGCCAGCACGCGCCGCCCGTGCCGCTGCCCACCTACCGCTGGGAGCTCGTGCGCAGGGACAAGGAGGCCTGCGTCTACCCCTGGACGCACGTGCTCAAGCCGCCACTCAAGGACCCGCCTGACAGGTAGGAGAGAAGCGCACGCGCCGCGCGGCGGTCAGCTGGGAGCGGGGCGCCTGTCGGCCGCAGGGTAGGCGACCTGCTCCACCGGAGCGCCACCGCTTTGCCTACCCTACCTTATCTTGGCTCTAGCTGGCTCCCCTACTCTCCCTCCCTCCCTCCCTCCCTAGATCCATCAGTCAGTCAGTCAGTCAGTCAGTCAGTCAGTCAGTCAGTCAGTCAGTCAGTCAGTCAGTCAGTCAGTCAGTCAGTCAGTCAGTCAGTCAGTC
>NW_026267189.1:583807-587374 GCF_000697945.3 Frankliniella occidentalis | reverse complement strand
TGACTTTTCATTACTCAACAAAAAATTAAAATTGATTGCTTAAACAAGGTAAAATACACTTCTAGTGGCATAGCACTTTCTATAACGAAAGTTTCATGCACATTAGATATAAGAAAGGCTGTATCCAATCATTTTCAAGAACAACGCTATACACATGACATATACAGTCAATACTAAAATTCTTAGGTACAACAGTACACATATACATACGGTACATATCTCTATGAGAACATATCATCTTCCTCTCCATACACCACAGGCTGTCTCTTATCTTTATGACCTCCTTTTTGAGAATGACTTGCAGCTGTAAAAAGGGACACATGAAATTACCACCTTACTTTGTACTTCAAACATGAGGTCTGATCAATGCAAACCAAATGACATACCTATTGCTGACCAATGACCAGATGATGAAGAGGGTGCATCACTGACAGGGGTGATCTGAGGTTGTCTACGAGCTAATGATACCTTCAATTGAATTCCTGACACCTTACTTCCATTAATCTGCAAGAAGAAATGCAAATTTAAGGCATAAATTCCGGTAATTATTTTTCATACCATAAAATGAGCAATATAGATCTGGACAGAATTATGCTAATTTCAAAACAATATACCTCAGATATGGCACGCTCAGCAGCTTCTTCAGTTTTAAAAGTAACAAACCCACGGCTAAAAAGAGAACAACCCAAAAAACAGGAATGTAATTTCAGAAAAGTACTAAGACAAGAGAAAAAGTAATAATTTTAAGTCGAACAATTTAGATAATACTTACTCTTTTTCAACTTCCATAGATACATTTATAATGGTTCCACAGTTCATGAAGGCTTTGCGGAGCAGATCTTCAGTTATTGAGTAACCCTGAACAAAAATTGTGTTCCCTGCTCTTGGCTTTTCCGTTTTCTTTTCTTTGTCTTTATCACCTGCATCTTTTTCTCGAGCAGTTACAAAACTATCATATAGGTTCTGAAATTAACCATAGAAAAATTACAAATAACATTGTGTAAGTATGTAGATTATAAAATTTGTCAAAATACTACAAAAAATACATAATATAAAAGAGAAAAACATGAAATATATGTACAGTACACAAGATCCTTACCTTAACACGGGGCTTTTCTGGAGGATCTGCTGGGGCGGCTGGCACCTCGTCTGCATGAGCTGGCTGGAATGGTTGATATGCACTGACAGTTCGCTCAGCTGCAGACAATTTTCTTTCTAAACCACGAGGCCTCTTGAACCCAGCCTGTTCTGTTCGCTTTTGAATTTTGGGTATGGCAGTGATAGCACCAGATTTCAGAAGTTTCCGAGCAACTTCACGGGCATCTCGACCTTCTGTTGGTCGTTTCTGAGTGGGAGCTGTTCTCTCAGGCTCTGGTTTAGGAGCTTTCCAGGCCTGCAGAGCTTTTTTCTGTGATAATAAAGGAGAGTTGTATTACTTTAAAGCACCTAATGAATTAAAATACAAAAATTTGTTCCAGGTTAGTTTTTAAGGAAGGCAGATAGCACTCTGTTTGTTCAATGACTCACCTTTTTCTTCAGCTTCTGATATTTTGTTTGTAACATTAACTCTTCTTCTGTGAGATTATTTGGAAAATGTAAATAGACCATTTCGACAAAAATGAAATACAAACTTCATAAACAGAAGCTACCGCGCAAGATTGTTGTTTATTATTCGAAACAAATTTTTCATTTCTACAACTTTCAGATCCCCCAACATCACAGTTTCCTACGAACAATTACAGATCCATCTTTTCCTCATACAAAACTAGCTAAAAAAATTGTTGTTAAGAAATTCAAATTTGCTCTATTATCGAGGACGCACGCGTAGTGTCCTAGAAAGTTCAATTGAGGTAAGGTTCGTGAAACATTCCTGGTAGTTGGTATCTTGTCTGTGGCTGTATGAAAAATTTGACGAGAAGAACAAACAAGAACAACAAAAACAACAACACTGACGCTCTTGTTTTGTTTTTGTTCTGACATACGAAAGCAGATGACGTTGCTGTTAAGCCCACACACTTTCCACCGTGTTCAAAACCACTTTGCGGTCAGGTCAGGTGTCAGGGTACACAGTGCAGCGGCAGGCACAGGTAGAGGTACCACATTCCAATCGTAAGTTCTCCGTCCGACTGCACACCGACGTGTACACTTCAAATTCAAGAATGGCCGCGAAAGGAGCTACAGCGCCGAAAGCAAGAAAGGAGCCAAATGCTGCAGTGAAAGCTTACCTTGTCTTTTACAATGTAGCACAAGTTATAGGGTAAGAAAAAACTGAAGTAGACTCTCCAAGCAAAAGTGATTATTCATCCTCTGATTTGTGAAAGTCATCATTAACATGCTCCTTGGTGTGTTTGATTCTTGTACTGCAATATTCCCTTCGCTACCTTACTAATTGAATAGACGTAAAATGCTTTATAACATTAGAAGCACTTCTTTACTGTGACTAACATCTATACTCTAATTTTTCTTAGTAGACTATTTTTATCCGGATCATAAATTTTGTTTACAGATGGAGCTATCTTCTTTACCAGTTGATATCCTACCATATAAATCCTCCGAAAGACGTAACTCTGTGGGATACAGTAAAATACACTGTGATCATTTTCCAGAATGCTGCCCTTCTTGAGGTTTGCCTGCTTGTCTACAAATTGAATTTTCATGTGATACTGAATTCAACTTAATGTGCTGTCTATTATCTAGGTTTTTCATGCTGCAGTTGGTTTTGTGGTCACCAATGTGTTTATGACACTTTGTCAAGTTTACTCCAGGGTCATGGTGGTTTGCTTGGTCCTCCTCGCAACTCCCACTGCCCCTCTTAGTGTTGGACTTCCCCTTGCTCTATTTGCTTGGACCATCACTGAAATAATCCGCTACAGTTTCTATGCCCTCAACCTTTTCAATGCTGTTCCTTACTTCCTCATTTGGTGCAGGTAAGTTACTCCTGTTTATTACCACAAATTGAAAATTTCATTTCACAACAGCCTGGCATCAATTTATTACTTTATGTTTTCTTTTCCTATAGATATACCTTTTTCATCGCCTTGTACCCAATTGGAATCACTGGAGAGTTGCTGTGTATTTGGGCAGCTTATGTATATTCATCTGAAACAAATATGTGGTCGTTTGCTCTGCCGAACACATTCAACTTCACTTTTGACTACGGCTACTTCCTTCTTTTCAGTATGATTGCCTACATCCCAGGTAAACTCTTATTCTGAGTGTGTTTTTCGTTCTTTGTTTGTGTGTGTGCTAATCAACTTGCTTTCTGTGTGTCTTTGTGTGCCTGCAATGCTTTGATGTAACACGTGTTGATTAATGCGTATGCTTGCTTTTTTTGCAGTGTTCCCTCAGCTATACATTCATATGTTTGCTCAAAGGAAGAAAGTTCTTATGTCATAAATCGAATTTGTAATTTGTTTGCAGTGTTTCCTCAGCTCTATTTGTACATGTTTGGTCAGAGGAAGAAGGTCATCGTGGGTGAGAGCAGCAGGAAAAAGACTAAGTGAAGAGTTGCGAGTAGAATTTCCTCCATTTTACAAGAGAAGACTGGTTTCATGCTCAATTGTAAGC
>NW_026267189.1:576746-583462 GCF_000697945.3 Frankliniella occidentalis | reverse complement strand
GTTAAATCTTGCAAGTTCTTCTTTAAAAGTTTTATTTTTTCAGTTTTTCTGAAACTGTTTCAGTTTTTCCGATCTTTCCTGGAAAATTTTAACTCCCTCATGACCCCGGCCTGCCTTATGTTCCGCAGCGACCACGAGTACGAGCCGATATCGCCGCCACCCCAGCAGACGCAGGGGCCGCCGGCCGTGCACGTGACGAACATCGAAGGGATCACGATTCAGGAGCCCCCCGAGGGCCCCGACGCCGAGCCCATCATGTCCGACAACGACTCCGTCGGCTCGCCAGTGCGCAAGCCCCTGGACGAGATGCCCGTGCCGCACGACGGCGACGATGAGGACCGGGCCATGTCCGGCGGAGAGATGGGCGACACGAACGGCAGCCTCGGAGGACCCGAGGACGACGTAAGTAGTACCGAACTTTCTCGCTAACATGCAAAAGACTGTGCAGGAATGTAGAAAACAAATTCATAAAGATTTAGATGTTAGGACCAATTCACAAACATCTGAGTTGGTTCTCTCGAGTAGCGGCAGCGGTATTCACATTTAGCATTGGTGTTTCCAGGTGGAACATGAACAGGACGACGAGTTTATGACGGCAGCGCAGATGCAGCAACAGATGGAGGACCGCTACTTCGCCGCGCCCACGCCCACCACGATGCGCACCGAGTCCCGGACGACGGACGGCGAGTTCAACACGAGCAACGTGGACTCGTCCGGCCTGGAGGACCTGCCGCTGACCAAGGAGGGCCGCAAGAACAAGGGCAAGGGGCGCTTCCTGGCGGGCGGCGCGCGCACCGGCGCCAAGGGGGCGGGCCGCTGGGGGCGGCTCGGGGGCGGCGCCGCCTCCTCGTCCACCAAGTCCACGGCCGGCGGCAGCAGCGGCTCGCAGGTTGATGGCACCACCCCCGAGACCATTCAGCAGCGGCTGCGCTCCGGAGCCGACCGGCTCAAGACGCGGCTGTCGGGCATCAGCCGGCCCAAGATGCCGGCCGTGCGCAGGCCCAAGTTCACCATGCCGGACAAGGCCAAGTTCCACCTGCCGGACCGGCCGAAGTTCAAAATGCCAGAGCGGCCGAAGTTTAAGATGCCCGAGCGCCCTAAGATCCACCTGCCCAGCCTCCCCAGCCTGGGGCGGGGAAGCAGCGCAGCCTCGGCTGCCGCGGCCGCGGAACAGGCAGCTCCGGAGGACCCCGCGGCGTCGGCGTCGGCGGGGCAGCAGACGCCGACCCCCAAGAAGCAGACCGCGAGCAGCAAGCGGCCGCTCAAGGGCAGGCAGTACAGCACCGAGTCCACGGCGGGCTCCTCGGAGAAGCGCCGCCCGCTCTTCGACCTCAATACGTTCCGGACGTACCCGCGCATGTTCCGGCGGAACCGGGCGGATCGCGCCAGCGGCGGCGACTCGTCGTCCTCGCCCCGGTCGGCGCGCTCCACGCGGCGGCCCATGACGCCGCCCGCGCGCTCCAGCTTCAGCAGCGACACCGCCAAGTGGATGCGGCGCTTCTCCGACGCCAAGTTCGGCGCGGGCGACCCCGTGGTGGCCGCCATCAACTACGCCGACCACCACCACACGCCGCCCCCCCTCAACTCTCAGGAGAGCGTGGACCAGCAGCAGCAGCAGCAGCAGCAGCAGCAGCAACAACAACAGCAGCAGGAGGAGCGACAGCAACAGCGGCGGCAGCAGCCTGCGCACCTCGCGCCCACCGGCAACGGCGAGCAGATGGTCTACCACATCTCTCTGCACGGCTCGGACTCGGAGCCCGACTACAGCGACGACCAGTTCCAGGGGCCTCCCTATCCGGAAGTCCTCCCCATCGACGGCGACCTCGAGATCGTGGACCACGCGGCGCGCAAGGCGCTCGCCGAGGCCAAGGCCGCCGCCGAGAGGGAGGTGGCCTTCCAGGCCCAGCTCAAGGCGGAGCGCGAGGCGGAGGAGTCGGCCGCTCAGATGTAAGTCCAACGGCAGGCTGAGGGTAGGCCGCCGGGGCCGCGCCGCGCACCGCTGCGCAGCGGGTTGCCTACTGCGCCTCTGGCGGGCGCTGGAGGGTCGCCGCGATACTAACTCACTTTCTCTTGTGCGCAGGGCCGAGTACCGCCGCCAGGCGCAGCGGCAGCAGCAGCAGGGCCGCAGCCCGCGCCCCACGCGCTACGCGGACATGGAGGCGGACGAGTACAGCCAGGACCAGGACCTCAGCCAGGAGCAGGACGCCGGCGACTCGGACCGCGAGAACCGCTCGTCGGGGACGTCGTCGGAGCGCCACCGCCGGGGCGTCATTGAGGAGATCGACTCGGACGAGTTCTTCCTGAGGCAGAAGGGCATCAGCCAGGAGGACGTGGACGTCGGCCGCTACATCAACTCCGAGATCCGCGAGGCGCTGCGGCCCTCCGCCGACTACATGGACGACGAGGACGACGTCGCCCCCAGCCCGCCGCCGCCACGAACAAAGCGCGGCGCCGGCGAGTCCAAGTCTCTGGCGCGCGGCCGAAAGAAGAAGCAGGGCAAGATATACGTCCCGGCGCGCGTACCCCAGGCGACACCGCCCCGGGACGAGGCCGAGGAGGACTGGGACGAGGACGAGCAGCAGGAGCGGACCGACGACAGCTACTTCAACACGTTCCCGCCAGACCGACCGGCCAGGCGGCGGCGAGGCAAGAAGCAGCCTGCCGCCACCCCGCTGCCCCCCGAGGACAGCCAGTTCGACGACGAGGACCGGCAGATCCAGGACGACATCGAGTTCAGCGTGGCCATCCAACGCGAGGACCTCGGCATCCTAGCGCTCACGCCGGCCGCCGACGAGGACGCGTCGCGCCAGCTGCCGCCGCTGCCACCGAAGCGGCTGCGCAAGTCCAGGTCGTCCAACCTCAACGTCAACGACGACGTGCCCATGATAGATGACGAAGAAGAGTGGCGGCCGGTGACGCACGACGAGGTGAGCAGCAGAGAACAATTTAATTTACCGGGTAGAGTCAAGCTAACACTACTTGTACTGCGTGATTCTTGATTTTATTCACATCATTAATGAAAATCCTTTTCCAGATGATCGCTCTGCAGCAAGAGGCAGACTACATCATCCCGCGCGCGGCGCCCGAGCACCACTTCCCGCCGACGCCGCAGACGCCGCCGGTGCCCCCGACGCGCGGCCGCAAGTCCCGCGGCGGCTCCCGCGCAGGCTCGCGCGCCGGCTCGCGCGGCACGTCGCTGGCCGACGAGGACCGCACCTCGCGGGGCGCCGAGTCGCTGCCGTCGGAGCGCGGCGACGACGACTCGATGCTGCCCGACGACGGCGTGCACACGCACAACGAGGACGACATGCTGGCGCGCCTCAACGACGACTACGCCTTCGTCGACAAGTCGTCGCTGCCGCGCGGGGTGGCGCCGCCCAAGCCGGAGCGGCCGCGACGGCCCAAACCACCCCGGCCGCCGGCGCCGGGACGCCGCGCCAAGCGCGCCCCTCTCCAGGCCACCGCGAGCCGCCTGCAGAACTGGCGCCAGTTCTTCTCGCTGCCGACGCGGCGCAGCGGCAAGCAGGCCGCCAAGCAGCAGGCCAAGGAGGCCCCCGTGCGGCCCGTGAGGAACTACAGCACGCTGGGCCCCGCGCGGCCGCCCCGCCGCGGCAGCCAGGGCAGCAGGCACGCGTACACGGCCAACTACCTCGAGATACAGAACGACGACCAGCTCAAGAGCGAGATGGACCTGGAGACGGAGAGCAGCAGGGCCGACCTGCAGTCCGGCGACGTCATCTCCAAGATGAAGGACCGGCCGCTGCCCGCGCCGCCGCGGCCCTCGCGCGCGCGCAAGCACCAGGACAAAGGGTGAGTACTCCGCATATATGCTAATTAATAACCCACGACATATTTTGATTTTCAAAGTTCTTTGAAAACTTTAAGATATTTAACGTAGCTTCAATTTGATTTTGCGAAAAAGTTTGAAAGTTTCCCAAAACTTTTGTGTGCTTTCTGAATGTTTGAAAAAAAAATTAAAAAATAGACACGACATTTTGTTGACACTTCTAATAAAATTCTCCTCTGCAGTGACTTTGGCGAGGAGGAGCTGTGCCAGGAGAGGATAGTCCCGGAGCACGACCGGTACCCGGACCCGGAGGCGGAGGCGTCGGAGGACTTCACGTACGCTGAGAGGAAGGCGGCCATGTCGCAGCTCCGGGACGACTTCTTCTCCAGGTCCGGAGAGGAGCCTCCCGGGCAGGAGTCGATACCAATCATCGTGACCACCGAGCCGCCCCCGGAGGGTGGCCAGGACGGCTCCGGGCAGGCAGAGCCCCTGCCCGACAGCCCGTACAAGAGCCTCCGGAAGAAGAAGAAGATTCCCCCTCTGCCACAACCGGAACCCGAGCCAGAACCAGAGGAGATGGAACAGCCGCGACCGGAAGAGGTGTCGATCGCGATCCAGACAGACCCCCTGCCCGACGACCTGTGCGTCGAGGATGCCATGACCGTCGCCGACGAGGCCACGACCAGCGCCAGCAAAACGTGGCCGACGGTGGTAGAACAGCACCAGCCGCAGATCGAGGAGGAGCGGCTGCAGCAGGACGCGCCGCCACCGCCGCCGCCCGCGAGGCGTCCGCGTCGCGACTCCCAAGAGCCCTCGGCCGTGCCCGCGGCACCGCCCGCATCAGTGCGGCTGGAAATGCCAGAGTCCGTGCAGACACAACGCCTGCAGGTGTCCGAGCTGGACGTGGACCGCCTAAGCGTGTCCGAGCTCCGCGCAAACAAGATCACCGTCTCGGAGATCGACGGCATGTCCTTGAGCGTCTCCGAGCTGCACAACAGATCGTCCGGAGGGCTGCAGCTGACCCCCGGCGAGCCCGGGAGCGTGGAGCTGCCCTCGGACCTGCTGCAGCAGCTGGTGCCGCTGTCGCAGTCCATGTCGCACGCGCTGTCGCAGTCTCTGTCCGAGTCGCTCGCGCAGAGTCTGTCCAGCGCGCTCTCCCAGATCCAGGAGGCGCTCTCCCAGCCCGCCGAGCTGGTGCAGCAACAACAGGTGCTGCAGCAGCAGCTCCAGCGCCTCCAGGAGCTCCAGAGCCAGCAGCAGCAACAACAGAACGAGCAGATCCAGCAGCAACAACAGTTCCAACAACAACAGCAACAGCTGGCGCAGGAGACGCTGCTGCACGTGGAGCAGCAGCACGCCGCGGTGCTCCACGAGCTCCAGTTGCAGCTGCAGCAGCTGCAGCTGAGCGCGGCCGCGGCTCCGCAGGCCGGCTCGGACGTGCCACCGCCCATCCCGCCACCCCCGCGCGTCGACGTCCAGACCATCCAGACCCAGACGTCCCTCGAGCAGCCCGGCGGCGTGTCGCCGTCACCCTCGGCGCCCGTGGCTCCCCCCCGCGGGGGCGTGCGGCCCCGCACCACCGCCAGCGCGGCCCTCGGCGACTCCGAGGAGGACGAGGAGGCGTCCCTGGCGCACTCCACGCACTCCCTGCCACGCCGCCGCCGGCCCCACCACGTCGCGCACAAGGCGCCACGGTACTCGTCCGACGACGAGGAGGCCCTCCAGCACCAGCACGCCGTCGCCCTGGCACCCCGGCGCCACCGCGCGCCCCTCCAGACGGCGCTTGCGCCACAGGCCGTGGACGGCGCGGCGGCCCCGACCCTGGGCGAGGCCGGCAGACAGCTGGCGCGCGCGTGCAGGGTGAGCGCGATCAACGCGCTGGCCGCGCTGCACCAGGCCATCCAGCCCGCCATGGACTCCGTCGGGCAGGCGGTCGGCGCCGACCCCAAGCGGCGAGACTTCCAGGCCGCACTCTGCCTCGTGCTCGTGCTCGTCACCGCCCTCATCCTGCTGGGCTGCGGCTGCACGGGCAGCACGGAGGTCCACCACCACCACTGGGACTTCCAGTTCCCACCAAAGCTCTAGTCAGCAGGGTTGAGAGCGGAGCTTTTCGCAGCTGTGATTGATTGTTGCGGGTTCGACTCCCGTCCAGGGCAAGGTTTGCATTGGATTTCAAAGCAGGCCCTACCTTTTATCTGGTGCTCAAATCTTGAGAAAGCAGACCATTTTTTTTCTCCTGTTATGAGATTTGTACAGCTACCAGTTTGTTTACGCATAATGATTAAGTTGAAGTGCCTCAAGGCAAGACAGGCTAATGGTAGGTCAAAACATGCTGGTACTTCTCAGTATTTACATCATGAATCTCTCTTGATGGTGGCAATGATCCTCCGCTCACTGGGAATATAAAATACCCTGTGCTGCCCATTGTGGATATTCAATGTCCTTCAAGTATCCAATCAGCATTGAGGACTTTTAACAGCTGTGAGGGATTTTAAGTCAATCTTTTTCCATTTTGCTATCTTTTCATCCTCCTGAAGGTATTTTTCTGTGTGCAACGATGGCGTGTTTGAACCATTTCCAATTTATTCCAAGAATGTCCATGTTCCCATGTCCTATAAAAATGTCGCCTTACGTTGAGGGGACTGCAACAAAGTCACTGTTGTCTTCGATTAGTAATAGGTATCTTGTAAGTATGGCGGAAGGTCCGGTGTGCAAAAGCACACTTTTCAGCCAATACAAAGATCATGGTGATCACAAGTTTGTTTTATGTGCCTAATTTTCTCTCTGGAGAATTCAATATTCTGTTTTTGTCAGTCTCTTCTTTTTGTAGCCCAGCAGATTTTTACTGCAGTGAACAATTAAAGTATCAGAAACTGATATTTTGTATGATCTGAATACAACAAACCAATAAATTGTTTTCTTCTCCAAT
>NW_026267189.1:570134-572971 GCF_000697945.3 Frankliniella occidentalis | reverse complement strand
AAAAATCAAAAGTCCAATCAAAATGTTGCTCAAGTTGTTTCTTTTTCTCCTTCTGTTATTTGTTGCCAATTTTGACTTTGGTATTTGATAGTGTACCTTATACCAATCAGATGCTCAACTTGCAAAGGTATGGTAGAGTGATTGCTGCTGGCTGGAGGTGCCAGAACATTGAATCAAATTTAACTGTGATTAAGGTCTCTCTTATCGTTTGTTATTTAGTTTTATTGGGAGTTGGTGATATTCTTTAAATGTATTTTTGTGGTGTTTCTATGTTTTTGACAGAACTTTTAGGAGGCTGCCCATTACGAATCTCATCAGCATATCAAGCTTGACATCCATTCATTCACTTCATTTTCAAGCCATCTGAACAATATCTTCATGTTATTTTCTTAAGACCTAATGTGTACAAGTTACATTTAATTTGTAAGTCAGTAGAATGTTCTAAATACAGTGAAGTTTTGCAGCCTTTACCTATCGTTTCGGTCTGAATTTTATTCTAGTTGTACTGACAAGAGAACAGTACTGTTGTCCCTATCTCCATCACATGTTACAGCCAGTTACTGTGCTATTCTTTGGCAAGACTCACTAAACACATGTGGCACAAATTTTAGTAGGCATAAGTTTGCCATGGCATCATGCCTACAGAGTGGCTGCCAGTAGAAGAGCATTTTCAGACTAGTGAAGTAATTAACTGACACCATCTTTAGTTGCATTAATGTAAAGAATTCATAGGCGATAAACTTTCAATAGAACAGTCTGAAATGGGTGAAAAGCTACTTTAGATAATGCTGTAATTTGCTTCGGCATTGATGGGTTTTAATGGGTGTAGTATATTCAAAATTGATACAAAGCAATCTTATGTTGTGAATTCTGCCAATCATGCACTGTCAAGTTCCACTAATGTATTACTTCAAGAACAGAAACTAAGATTTCCAGGCTTCAGTAAAATAGAAAGAAATGGTTTGACCCACTGCACATTCCTTTATTTATAAAACAAATTAACAAATGTTCAGCCGGTCAAATGTACAAAATACATTCAGGCCTTAAAATTACTGCACCAAATCTCCTGAAGGCATAGTTCTAATGATGTCACTGTCACCAGGGTCGGTGATGGACAGGGTGCAAACTCTGAAGTACTTTCCGCAAGCGGTACCAAGCTCGATGTTGTTGCCAGAGTAGTGGTGGACTCCAGTCTTGGCAAGCATAGCGTAGTACTCAATTTCAGATTTCCTGGAGGCATAATTAAGATTCCTATTAGTGAGTTACATGCTTAAGAGGCAGTCTAACAGAAAACAGCTCAATTGCTCAATCTACAGATAAACAAATCTAATGAAGAGCAATGAATTTGCCTGTCATGACAAAAAGTTCGAGGGGGGATAACATTCCCATTAACTGAGTAGGTCCTAATATAGAAATCAACCCAACACTTGCTACAGTTACGCTTTCACTAACAATAGGCTAGAAAATTGTGACTTCACACTCAATTCTAGAATTACCACCATTTTCTCAATACTTACGACATGATACCAGTAGATACCACACGAGGTATGTAAACCATGTCAACAGAGTACACGGAGCATGAAAGAATTCTATGCACCATGTAGAATGTTGCTGGCACGAGACTACTCCATAGGAATCCCTATTTTCAAGAAGCCTCTCATACCAATCAGTGGATAGCGAGAGCTCTGAAGCTCTTACAAATTAAGGAACTGAACAGAAAATGTTCTCCAAGAGTACTAATTATCAAGGGCCATCCATGATTAGTACTGAAGATTCTAAAAGGATCCTACTTCTCAGCCTCACCTTAGTGGAGGGGTGTTGTTGGCAATGATGACCAGCTTAGCCTTGCCCTGGCGGAGGGACTTGAGGGTTTGGTTCAGTCCCAACACGTATTTTCCACTCTTCATCACCAAAGCCAATCGGCTGTTGATGCTCTCTAGAGCCTTTTTCTGCAATCATGAAAGTACATGACGTATGAGATACAATGGATAAATATATTTTAGTATACAACTTCGAGCATAGAGGCATAAGGAGCTGAGTATCAGAAAAATGATTGGGTTAGCCCAGAACTACTAAACAATAGAACAGGCATGGAGTGGACAGCATGGGATGCCAATAGAGGTTAGAATTCAGAGGTTAAGCGATGAAGAATCTACATTAAACTAATCCATTAAATTTCCCACATAGGACCAATAAAATTTGAATGCAGGAAACTTGAGATATTACACTATAAGAAAACAGACCGAAACTAGAACACTCGGATAAAGAAATTAAAATGTCGGTGTTCACACATGGCGGACGCCGCATGCTTACCTGCTTCTTTTGGGCAACCATTGTGATATTATGTGTTTTGTCCTGGCCGTTGGACCTGAAACGAATGAAGGAACGTGTAAGTTCGAAGCACTGAAAATTAAAACTAGATGATTGAACGGGAGACTCCGATTAATCCCCGTCTCCTTTCCACGACAGACACACACCTTCCACTGGACACAGCGGGCAACGCGTAAAGAAAAGAACGACGTGGTGAGAGGCGGATGAGGAAGTGACTCGGCTAGTAACTGAACGGGGTACGTTCCCAACTCATTGGGTCGGAATTGGTCAGCTCTCGTTAATTTCCCTATTTTTCCGATTCTGTCAGCTTGGCTATGAATTCATTAAACAAGAATCGTGTGAAGATCACACAAATTGCTTTAAAAATAATTTAATCGAGTTGAACGGCACGAAAAGAGTTTTCAAAGTGGCGAGAGTGCTGTGTTCGGCCACCAGATCGCACCACAGGCGTTCTCCTCTCTGATTGGCCAGTAACCGCCTATCCGGCGGGTGGGTGGGGGGAGGCG
>NW_026267189.1:557697-563199 GCF_000697945.3 Frankliniella occidentalis | reverse complement strand
GGGGGGGAGGAGGGGGAGGCCTCTGCTGCGTCTGCAGCTCGTGTTCTGTGCATGTGCGTTCGGTCGTCCTCCTCGCGAGCCGAGGAGCTAAAAATTCTCGTCTTATTCTTCGTGTATTCCGCGCCGCAAAGCGTCCTCCTCGTCTATTGCCGCTGCATCGCGGTGGTGCTGGTGGTGTGTAAGCCACACGAGCAGCAGGGCGGGCGCAACGCGGCGACACAGCGCGGCGTTCACTCTTTTACAACCGCGCGGCCACTTTCACAAGTCATCTCGGAACAATGCGGTGCGCGGAGAGAGAGGTTCAGATAGATAGAGAAGAGAGGGAGGCGACTCCCTTCTGCTTTTTATTATGGCGCACGTTCTACACTCTACCACCTTCGGCTGCACCTGCGGGGCCCCACCAGGAAGTAGGACTACTACTACTACTACAGCAGCTCTAGAGCACGAACGGAAATGCAGGAAGGTAAAGGGGGGCGGAGGAGGAGGAGGGAGGTGTCATCGCGATAGTCTCTCTCTCGCGCCTCATCGGAAAAGGAAGGGAGGAGGATACGGGGGGGGGGGGGGCGTTAGCGCAATGCTCCTCTCCGAGCATGTCAAGGCTCTGTCAACAGCACGCATGCCAATGGTGATCGGCTGCTCCGCGCGAGAGCGACGAACGCGCAAACCCACGTATGAATGGTGAATGGTGGGGTGGGGGACACAGCCAAACCCGGCCAAACCTATGCGAAAACAAATGTTCCACAGGGACCCCCTACATGAGCTGAGTAAATCACCACAACAAGTGAAACAATGGCTGTCCCTAAAGACCCCGTTTCTGCTATACCGACCGACCCTATCGCCTCGCCCCATCGCACCCTTTGAGTAAATCATCCTCTACGGCAGGTGTCTAATCAGCTGCGGTAACGCCTCCCCTCCCTACTCAGCCTATTTTGTCGTTTCCTTTTCTGTCGCAATGCCTCTCAGCAGCGGCGGCATCGGGCAGCGCCCGCCCCTCCAACGGCAGCGCGGCCCCCGGCGGCCGCCTCACACCTGTATCCACCGGCACATCAGCTGATAGCCGAAAAGCCCCCTGCGAACGGCTCAGCTACGTGTTCGTGTTAGGAGGTCACCACCACCCCCCGTATCTCGGCCGTGTGCGTGCGTCCCAGACCGGCAGACAGCTGACGGGACTCGGGCGCCTCGAGAGCTGCTCCAGGACGCCGTCGTCGTTCAGGCCCAGGACCTCCACCTCCAGGACGACGCGGCGGTGGCTCCAGCACCGCTCCATTACGTCATTTACAAACGCCCCCCTCTGGATTCGGGTCGGCCCCGGCGGCGGCGTCGCGTCGCCGTTTCGGCCGCAGCCGCCGCCGCCGGCCCATCGCCCAGGAGACTCGTCTGGCCAGGCGAGGAGGTGAGGCAACCAACCCTACCTGAACTGCCTCCCGAGCCTGGCTGGCTGGCAGCGAGCCGCGCCGCGCCGGACAGGCGGCCAGCCAGGGCGGCCAGCCAGCCCGCCGACCCAAACCTGCCGTGCCGCGGCCGCGGGCGCGAGGGGCGGGGCGAGGCGGGGGAGGCGGGGGCACCTGCCGCTACAGTCAGCCCCGCTCCGTTCTGGGCTGCGTGCGAGGCGGCCCGCGAGAGAGAGGGGGCGGGCGCTCGCGTGGGTGGAAGCGAGAGGGCCGAGCCCCCGCGGACGCGCCCCGAGCGGCGCTCGGCTCGGCTCGGGGCCCATTGGCTGGCTGCGGCGCTGCAGCACGGCCCGGCCCCCGGCCCCCGGCCCCTTCAGTACGCGCCGTCACCCCGCGCCGGTAGGACGCCCGCATGCTGCCCGTCTGCGTCGCGAGTGCGCGTGTGTGAGTGTGTCTGTGTGCGTCCTCACTGCGCTCTGCAGGCACCGTGTGCGTCCTCAGAGCCAAGGGTTGTGCGACCTGGAGCCGCCAGGGTTTCCTCCAGGTGCCTCCTGCAAGTGTTTCGGCCCGTTTTCGTTTGTCGCCCTGCGCACAGGTGTGTGAGTGTGAGAGAGAGACGGCGAGAGTGTAGCTTGTGTGTCTGTGTGTGTGAGAGAGTGAGAGGGGGAGTCCTGCAGCTGCAGCTGCACCCAGCTTGGATACCGAGTGAATCGCAGCGGTCGGATACCCGCGTATCCAGCGCGTCGCTCTCCAGCCCAAGAGGACCTGCAGCGCTGGGAGCCCCTCCTGCCCCTCCCGCCGCGCCCCGCCACGCCCTGCAACAGGTGAGAGAGAAAGAGCGAGAGAGTGAGGCAGAAAGAGAGAGGCGACCGTCTCGCCCAGGGGCCCAAAGGCGGCGGTGCATGGTGCATCCCGGCGGCGGCCCAGCGGACGCATGCAGTCGCGTTGACAAAGGGAATTTCACGCTCGGGCGACGCAGCGGCGCGACGCCTGGAGGAGGCCTGGAGGAGAAGGCCTGCAAGGCGCCTGGACAAGTCCTGGAGGAACGCTATGGAGGCGCGCTTGCCGGAGCCCTGGAGCGGCCGAGCACTGGAATGCTATCCAGCATGGCCGCTCTCCAGGCCGGCTGGAGGAGGAGAGCTGCACTGCAGGCGATTCCTTGCGACGTCCTGTCCTTCTCCCAGGCCGCCTCTCATTCTTGGCAGTCTGTTGTCTTTTAAGCTTTACTGTTATTTTTTCCCTCCGAGCTTGGCCGCCGTGACCACGACTCTACGCGACTGGCGACTGCTGTCACTGCCTTATTATTTTTATGACAGGCCCTTGCTCGGACGCGACGGCCGCCCGTCCGAGAGTGAATTTTATTATGTTATCCGTTTCTGCTGTCTTGATATCTCGCGCCCGACTTTCGTCGGCTGAACATCCCCTAAACAGGTTGCACGGATGGTAACGACTCGCTGTACGTACAGTTTGAAGTGCCCCTTCTCTCCCTTAATGACATGGTGATGACGGGGTTTTCTGCTTAATTTCGGTCACGTCGCTGTAAGTCAAACTGATTTAGCATATCGCGTCGTAGCTCAGTGGATAGGTTTTTGTTTGCGCCGGCCTCTTCCGCGTGTCTCATCACGAGGCTCGCTTTTAGTTCAGGCTTCTCCATAGGAAACCAGTCCGTGGAACGCAGAGTCCGTATCGGCGCCTCTTCTAGCGGTCTAGCTCACGTGTTTCTCAATTAGAAAGACAAACTTCTCACGTGTTTTCAAACACACACAAAAAAAGAAAACAAAAGCTGCTATGTGTTTTCAAAAAGAAAAAGAAAACAGGCCACGTTTCCAAAAGACCGTCCAAAAAGCTACTCACGTGTTTTCAAACAAAAACAGAAAACAAAACAGGCTATGTGTTTTCAACAAAAAGAAAAAGAAAAAAAAGAAGAAAATAAGCCACGTTTTTTCCTCAAAAAATGCCCCAAAAACAGGTTTGGACCGCAGCTCAGCTTTGGTGCTGCTCCTTGTCAGCTGATTATGGCGGACTCGTAATGATTCGTTATCAACGGCAGCTCACCGGAGCCGACCCGCGAGACCCTATTATACCTGGCCCATTCTGCCCTTTTATCGGCAAATAAGAGTCTGTGTGTGTGTGTGTAAGTGTGTAACTGTGTAACTGTGAGTGTGTGTGAAAGTGAGACGGGGCAGTGGCTGATAGAAGCGCCACCCAGACCAATCAAGCTATCGAGTGATTAGTGCCTCAGTTAGAGAGAGAGAGAGAATCGCCGCCTTTTAAAACTACCTGGCTCTTTATCTATGCCTCACTGCTACTCGCTGCTGCAGCTGCCACACTGATGCTGCTGCAAGCCGACGTCAAGCCGACGTCACCAATCGTCCGTTGACCGCCCACCACTGGGCAGCTGCGGCAGACACTGCGTTTTGTGTTTGCATGGTTTGCATACTTGCCACTCTTTGCTTTTCGAAGTGTGTCTGTTGGCGACACGCTGTGGCATCGTCGGATTAAGTAAGCGATTTCTGGCACCTGCAGCCGCCCAGCTGCCTCTGCAGCTGCAGATGTGCGCGGCGGTCACGATACGCCCCACCGCACCCCGCTCTCCGCCACTCGCCATACGCAGCAGCGCTTCGAATGTGGGAGCTCTTTGAGATTATTGTTCTCTTTTTCCGGATTGGCAGGCGGTCGGTGGGCGTTCTGGGGCCGGTCGGCATAAGTGCACTGCTAAAAGAACCCCGCAAAAAAACACGCACTCATTTAGAAAAAAAAGAGAACCATAACAACAAAAGAGCACGCGAGGTTTTTTGTAGCCTATTTTGTGTAGGCTCATAGCAAAACTCGAAGCTGTTCTGCGGTGGGAAGGTCGTTGGACCAGTCTTGAGATTAGCGAGTCAAGATAGTGGTGTCGTCGCGGTGCGGTGTGAAAGACACCGTTTTGGTCCGGGATGTTGGTTGTATAGTGTTCTCAGCGGAAATCTCGAATTAGAGTTAGGAACACTTTGTGTAAAAAATGCTACCCAAGAATCTGAGTTCTTGGATAAGCATATTGTACTTGACCTTAGATTTTTAAAGCACACATAACTTGAATCAAGATATAGGTACTTGAAGAATCAAGGATCAAGTACAAAACGTACTACGTCCAAGCAGACCTCCAGTTTTTGGGGTCTGAATTAATATGTGAACATACCTTTTTCTGAACCTACCCAAACGCGTGTGCGTATTTGTGTGTGTGTGTGTGAGCGTGCGTGCGTTTGCATGTGTCTGTTAGACCCCTGCCACGGTCACGGGTGCTCTCTGCTCGCCATTTAGGTCCTGTTTTGCCCGCCAACGGCTCGTCGCCGTTCATTGCGATTTGAATGGCTAATTGCAGAGTGCGAACACACACTCACACACACACACACACACACACACACACACACACACACACACACACACACACACACACACACACCACATGACACCTTTGGAAAAGCCACTCGTTTCGCATTTCTTCTTTTCTCTCCCCTTTGGGGCCATCACTGGCTTTCAGATTCGACGTGTTCCGTCCGCAAAATCTTTGACAGAAGCCAAAACAGTTGATGAATGTCCTTTGTTGTTCTGTTGGTAATACTAGGACGGCAGGGTTATCCCTTGAACGTTTCGTTTGAACGACGCCGTCATTGAACGCCTGCGCTCAGCGTTCTCTGCACTCTGTTGTGCATATGCTACTAGTTACTTTCCCCGCGCGGTCTTGGTGGCGGCCAGCCCAGCCCAGCCAGCCCCGGCCAGCAGCAGCGCCGCCGAAGAAGCCGAGCCGCAGAGCTCGCCGATCCCTTCCCTTTTTCGCTGGCTGCGCCCCTTTTTCGCCGGCAGCGTTCCATCGGCCCGGCCTTTTCCTTTTCATCCGCGGCGTTTGTCCCCGCTCTGTCTGGTCGCGGTGGCAGCAGCAGCAACAGCAGCAGTAGTAGTTGTAGTAGCAGCAGCAGCAGCAGCAGCAGCACAGGTACCGCAGACTGAGCTGGGCTGGGCACCCCAAAATCAGGTCAGCAGACACCTGAGCCTGTGCCGAGCCCTGTCCTGTTCGGCCCCTGTTGGTTCCGCGCCGCGCCGCGCCGCGCCAAGCCCCCCTCTCCCCCCCCCC
>NW_026267189.1:554774-557647 GCF_000697945.3 Frankliniella occidentalis | reverse complement strand
TCCCTCCTCCTCCCCTGCCCCGCCCCTCTGATTGCCGGACTGGATCACGCAGAGGCCCCTGGCTGCCCATGGCTGCCCACGGGCTCTGTATCTCGCGTAGGCCTATGCCGCCCTATGGGGGCCGGCCCAGCTCAGCGGCGGCTAGCCCAGACACCGCCAACGACAGGCGCGTGGAAATTATTGCTGGACAGAGAAAAACCTAGATAAACAATTCAAATAGGCCCTTTCAGAATCAGCGAAGTGAAGAAAAAGGCGAAAAACAATAGACCGGAAACAGTAGCTTTTAATCACCCAAACGTACCCAAAACACTTGAATAAAATGATCATCATATAAATGTTCAATATATACAATCATTTTGATAATGTTTACATTTTATGCAAGTCTTCATAAACGTTTGGGTCAGTAAAAGCAACTGTTTCCTGCCTGTTATTCTTCACCTTGTTCTTCACTTCGCTAATTTCGAAAGGGTCTATGTTCTCGAATGATATGGTATGGGATAATCGAAATGCTTCAACCACCGTCCAGTGTGGGGTGTTGACTTTTGTTATAGATTTAGACTGAAAGAAATAATTTTAAAAAATGCAAAAATAATAATTCAGGTATGTTGTATGTTCTACGTCCATTGCTTATTTCACTGCTGCAGCGTCAGATATGTGCGCCTATAATTTGATGAAAATTCTTCTGCGCTGACCGCGAGCGGCGGGTCCCTGAAAGTGAAGTGATGAAGTTTGGAGCAGCGCCTGCTGTTCACACACGACGTGCATGCGCGCGGGCACCACGTTATCTGCCAGGCACAGGCACACCGAGCACGGCGCGGGTTTTACAGCACCAGGATGTGTGTGCTGCGCCGCGGCCGTAGGCCTCGCGGCAAACAGTGGTCTGCCGGGTGAATATCTTATATGCGCGACCTTTGTCGGGAAATGCGTGCTTCGTTAATATCTCTCACGCGTCTTAAATGAGTTTCCCACGCGGGGGTCACATTGGGACCGCATCGTATGTACGGCTAATAATGTTCTTTTAGCAGCCTGACCGGTGCCGGAAAGTGGCATATGAAGCCGCCCAAAAAAACCGCCCTGAACGTATCACACACACACACACACACACTAAAAGCCGTTTTTTGTTTGCCAAAGAAGCGCAAAAACAAGTTGTCCGCCTTCCTCATTAAGGCGCTTGGAAAAAAATGGGCAGTTTATAGGAGCACATCGGTCACGCAATCCCACTCAAGAGTACTATCGCGAGCTTTTGGCAGTGCCCTGCTCGCTGATTCAGAACTCTGGAAACTATCAAAATATGAGACAGCTCGCGTTAGTAAAAAGCTGTGCTTCTTTGTCCATCGGCGCTGTCGCTTCGTTCTTGGATGCCATCATGGCGTTCTCCACAAGATCCAAGACCGGGGTCTTGAAATGCAAGAAACCGTTTTGACCATGCACTGCACCAATATAATCTAGTCTGCTCCAAACTGGATTGGCATATTGTGTCCTTCCAGTCCAGTCGGCGCCCGAGCCGTTCCGCTATGTGTTGTACAGCCCCAGCCCCCAGCCTGGACGACTCTGGCGATGATAATGGCAATGACGCTAATGAGTGAAGGTCCAGATGAACAAGGTGACCCGCCCGGCGGGCCCGGCGCCCCCGGCCCAAACCTCCTCTAACCGGTGCTGCTCCTGGTCGAGCTCGATGAGCTTCTTGGGTCAGAGGCTGTTGTTGGAGCAATCATCTCGGGCGCGTTTGCGTTCTCGTCGGTTCTGTTAGGCCCGCCTGCCTGCTCTCGCGCCGTGTTTGTCGCCAAGTGGCCGCCGCGGCAGGACAACAGAGTCGCGCTGTTGCGGGGGCGCCGGACCCGCACGCGTTAAATTTGGGCCAAGACCAGCCTCATCAGTGACGCTGCTGGCCGCTGCTGGCCGCTGCTGCTCGGGGGAGCCCAAGGAGAGGCGCAGGCGACACTGAGCGCGCTGCCGCCGCTGGAACGCTGCCAGAGCGCCAGAGTCAGCCAAGTCAGTTGTTTTGCCGCACTTATACACACCGCACGTCCAACAACCGCCGCCGGCCGGCCGGGCTGCCCTGTCCCCACCCTCACCACCACCAACCCTCTGGTGCTACGAACCGAAAATTTTACGGCGCATGCGTCCACATAGCAAACGCGTGTGGACGCACCGGCGACAAGCAAAGCATCCATAGACAGGAACACACCGTACAGCCCCGCCTTGACCATAGTAGGCGCTCCTCCTCGGAAGTGGCCGCAGAGAGACTTTTGTCAGGTGCTAACCATCGGGCGCGAGATTCGACCCGCCAGCCGCAAGACACACACGTGTGCGACTTTGAAATCAGTAAAGGGCGCGTGGCACTAAATGTTTGTGCACTTATTTGAACATGCGTATGGACAGATCGGCACAGGCAGTATTATGCACAAGTTCGTTCTCAATTAAAGATTTGTCTACAAAATAAAATGGTGCATAGCATCTATGTGCCAAATTTGTGCGTGATTTTGCATGTGTCGATCTGTCTAATAATTATGTCCCAAAGAACTACGTAATCTTTAAGTGTGACTCTCCTTGTAGACAAGAAAAATAAAGCATGGAACAAGAAAAATTGTACTATAATGTAGTACCTTCTGACTATCTGTTCATCTTTTTTTTATATCTTTTTTATTTACTTTTCGTTGAGGGGGCGTAAACATGGCGCAAACAGAATGTGCTTTAATTTATTCGCCGGGCGCCGAGCCGGGCGCATTGGTTTTTCCTCCTCTCCCGAGCTCCTCCCCCGCCCTCTACGGTTGCAGTGCTGCCTGCTGCTTGTTCACTCCTAGCCTTGCCCAACTTCCGTCGCTACTTCGCCTTAGAGTGAGTGTGTGTATGTTGTCGGTGGTGGTGGTAGG
>NW_026267189.1:545640-554369 GCF_000697945.3 Frankliniella occidentalis | reverse complement strand
ATGCTGGAGCTGACGCTGGAGTTGACGCTGGAGCTGACGCTGACACTGGAGTTGACGTTGGAGCTGGTGCTGAAGATGGTGCTGAAGATGGTGCTAGTGCGGGCGCTGGAGGTAGTGTTGGACAGCTGACGCTGGAGCTGACGACGGCTGGCGATGGAGCTAGAGCTGACGCTAGGAGCTCGCAGGGCTGAATGCCGCCGCCTATAGAGTTGCCCCCTCCACAACCTGCAGGCGGCGGCCGTGCCATGCAGCTGCCATGCGCTAGTCTACTAATGCTGGACCACAGCTGCTGGAATGGAGTCACACTGAAATTACATAACAGACCCCTCTCTGCCGGTTCAGCAGCCCCGCCGGCTCCAGGCTCAGACTCCAGCGTGCTACAATCTGGAGGCTCCAGGCCGGGCGCGGTGGCAGCAAGTTCCGGGCCTCGGACGACTTCCGATCCACATATTTTTTTTATTCATACGACTTTGGAAATGGGGGTAAGAGAGAGAGAGAAAGAAAAGAAATGATAGCTGCGAGGTGAAAAGTAGGCCGGGTCAGTGAGTTGGTGGCGTCGGCGGTGTGCTCTTCCCTTTTCTCTCGGTGGTGTGGATCTAACCGTCGGGGCGAAGGCGAAAACAAATAAATTACCATGAACAGCTGTTAGTTGTGTGCAGTCGACGTGTTTTACCGGCGCGCATTGACAGCTTTTCACTGCAACACTTTTGTCGTGCACTGGCAGTTGTTTTCGACCGATAGCCTACACTCTCGAACCCCATATCGAGATCACACACACAGAAAAAAAAATGCTCGAAAATTAGAATAATAATTTGGAGAAGGCTTCTTGTAAAATTAAGGAACTTTCATACGTGATCAAAATTTGTCAATTCTTTACGAAAGGAGTTGTTGGTCTCTGAGTTGGTTCTAAAAAGAATCGCTTTGCTTTCGTTTTCTTTTTTGACAAGTGTAGCCTGATACAAAATAAGTTGATGGGGCCGTGGTGGGATATACGAGTGGGACACTCCGCTACTTACCGCGCCACACCCAAAACCGACCGCGGGCCGAGGTGGCCGAGGCCATAGAGAGTCAGTGGAGGCTTTCCGTACGCATCATCATCATGGGAAAATGAATAACCTCCCCGGTATAGAGCCAGCCGGCTGCACCCGCGGGCCGGGGCGTTTCGCGGATGTACGTGTACATTCGTACCCGCGGGTAAACAAGCCAGGGCAGAGAGAGAGAGAGTGAGAGAGAGAGAGGGAGAGAAGTTTGCCGCGTCATCGAAAAAGAAGATGATGATGGTGTTGGCTGTGGCTGGCTGTGGCTGCTGCTGCGATGAATAAATGTCTGTTTGCCGCTGACGGATGGTTTGCGCTGCTGCCCAAAAATAAAAGACGTCTGATTCGCGGCGCCATCCCCGTGGCGGCGGCCGCGTAAAAAGAGACAACTGATCCATCCATTATACACTGCGCTGACCTTTTGTTTTGCAGTTCGTCGCGCGCAGCAGAAGAATCGCGTCTCTTTTCTTTTTCTCTCACCTTCTTTTCTCGCGCCTCCTTATGCTCCCGCCGCTAGCCGCCGTGGTTGTCGTTAAAAATGATGTCACGGGCCGTCGCACGCGGCGGAGTGCATAGCGCTTTTAAAGGTTTGGAGATAATAATGCAGCCCTTTCGAAGTATGGTAATTGTCTCAGTGAGTTAGGGGTGGGGGGCTCTGCCGTGGCTAGAGCTTTCAAAACTGGAGAGTCCAGGGATACAAGTATTCAAACTCCCAACGGTTGATCCCAAGAGTATAACAGTTAAGTTGCACACTTTACAATATAGCCACTATTTAAGAAAACAGTCGATCTCACAAGAGCACAACTGTCTTGGGACCCCCCCCCCCTCCGGGGTGTGTCCGGTCAGTCGCAGGCGAGGGTTCCCCGTCACGCCCGGTGCACTTTGTGAGTTTCAGGGTAGGCCTACATCCATCCAGCCATCGCTATGTTCCACCACCGACATTCCAGATGGCGCACTGCCGCCGCCCCTCCGCCGCCCCGCCACGCCCCACCCCGCCACGCCCCGCTACGCCCCGCCACCTCCCTCCACCCCTCGTCCGACTGGTAGCTTACCGGTGTCGGTACTGTAACCGGCCGGCCAGCAGCGGGTACAGTACCGGAAGACCCCACCTGCCGGTGCACATGCGGGGCTGCAGGTGGGCCACAGATGGGCTATGCCACCGTTTATCGCTCGCGGCCCATCGTCCGTTTGGCCCGGCGCGGCTGTACACGCCGCCTACCCTGCCAAACCCGTATGCCATGTGCGGCCCTACCGCAAACCTGTGGCCTCTGTGGGTGGTGATTCAAATGTACCCCGCCACGTGCACTTTGTTCTTTCTTGAGGTGTTTAAGCCCACACAGCAAATGAGTGGCGGTGTTTAACTGAATAAACCACGTGTTCAAATGGCGAACACTTGTTAGTGTGCAACCGTGTGATACTTACAAGTGTTCAATTTTTTTTTATGACTCCCCCAGTTGCAATATTATGTAGGAATCGCTTTTCAGCTATTTTTGTGTGAAATTGAATGAAATTTATTGCACTTAAGATATGAGTGACAGGAAAATTTGCCATTGAAGATGTACACTTACAGTCCAAAATTTTAAATTTTCAAGCCTATCGACTTGGAATTGAATAGAGCAAGAGTTGGAGGTTGTAATTGGTAAACTACGAAATAAACCGTTCATGTAATTTTTCATGGTGTGAAAATTTTGAACATTACACAGGTTGTGTCCAAGAATAGACACGGTATAGTCACACAAACATCAGCAATACGACTGCTAAAAGGTTGTTTCTTGGTGCGCCTGTGATGCGCTCTTCTCGAGAAGCCACCGGGCCGGGCGCGCGTGGGCGCGTGCCGCGGGCCGCAGAGGGTCTCCTCTGCGGCCTGCGGCCGGTAGTTCTTCTGCGATCCCTCGCGTCTGTGACGCGCTCCGTGACGTCACGGCTCGGCGCGCACGACTCAGCGTGGCCCGGCCCGCCGCGGGCGTTTGTTTGAAAACGGTCTGCCGCGCGCGGACTGTCTCCCTGCTCCGTCTCCCTCGGTCTCCCTTCTCCGTCTCTCTCTCTCTCTCTCTCTCTGTCTCCCTGATGTCCCTCCCTACACTGAGAAAAAAAAGTTACGTTTACTAGAGGGCTAAAAATTTTGCATATGTTGTAACACCGCAAATTACTACCATAAGACGTTTTATATGGTTGTAAATGGTTGTAACTCAGGGGTAGGCTGAACACCATTTTAGTTACAACAAACCCAAATTACGTATTTTCTTTTTGTGCCTGCTGTTTAGTGGCACTGTCTCTCTCTGTTTCGGTGCTCTTTCCCTCCCTACCGTTCTCTGTCTTCCAGCTCCAGCTCTGCCTCCCTGCTCTTTGTCACCATGTTCTCTCCCTCTCTCCCTCTCCCTCTCCCTCTCCCTCTCCCTCTTTTTCGTTTTCCCCCCCACCGTGGAAGCGATACAGACGACAGAGCGGAAGTGGGAAACGAAAAACCATTGTGCTCGTCTGCAGCCGTCGTCATTGCTTTCCGAAGTCATTCTCAGCGCAGCGCAGCCAACAGCGCCCACCGCAGGAGCAGCACAGCCTTCTTCCTCGTTCGCACGCGCCCTGGCTGTGTGTGTGTGTGTGTGTGTGTGTGTGTGTGTGTGTGTGTGTGCGCGTGTGCGTGTGCGCGCGCGTGCGAGTTGGCTGGCTCCACCTGCACCGTGTGTCAGAGCTACGACAGAGCAGTATGAGGGTTGCCTACTAGCTCCACTCCTAAGGCGCCATGCCCCTACGGAGTAGGCAACAAACTGCCGTGTCGTAGGCCACAGACACGCGTTATGGCGAGGCCTGCCACGACGACATGACCAGATCCGTGTCTTCTTTGTTCCAAAAGAATATATTTACTAAAGAAAACTTTCCAAAAAAATAAAAATAGGACTGTACAAGGAGGCGGATTTATAGTCACAAACGCGCGGCTTGCCAGAGCAGTGGCCATAATATTTCAGCAACAACTGCAACCAACAGCTCGCTGGCGTTGGGTAGAGGTGCAAGGGGGGAGGAAGGGGGGAGGGGGGCTGGCACCGGCACCGCTCTGGTTTAGTGTCACTCCTCTCTGGTTTACTCCACCTTATCGCCGGCGGGCCTCCCTATAGGCCGGCGGCCAGCTCCCCGCTCGCACCTGGCCCACCTGCCCCCTCCCCCGCACCTGCAGCTGCAGCAGCTGCAGCGCCGGCCGATTTCATCTCAAATCAGCGCCTGCCCCGTTTGTGTTTACGACTTATTTACACTGCGGCGGTCCGCCGCGCCGCACCGCGCTGCTCGCTCTGCGTTTCGATGTATAACTTGATTCTAAAAATAAAAGCTCAACTCTATCTCTCTCTTCTCTCTCTCTCTCTTTCTCTCTGCCGCTCCCTTCGCTCTCCCATACCTGCCTCGCAATATCCTTACTACTACTATACAGATGCGGTTGTTGCGGTGGTGTTTTTGCGCAACAACGGCATCATCTACCAGCAAAAACGACCAAGAATTACAAGGAAATCTTAGTGCAGGACATCAGACGAGGCACGTTTCCTACGTTCTTTACTGTGGGATAGAGAAGCTAAAGAAACGACGCGTGGACCCGCCGCTGTGCTTTTATCAGGAGGAGTGCCGGCGAGCGAGCGGTCCTGGTCCTGCCCGCGGCCAAGTCCAAGGTCTTGCCCGTCGCCTCTCTCCTCTCTCTTCTCTCTCTCTCTCCCACCCATTGCCGCCGCTGGCTCTCTTCTAAATCTACTCACTACCTCCCCCCCTCTTTTCTGTCTGCACGCTCCCCTTTCGCTCTTTTCCCTTCTCTCTCTGTCTTACACGCAAATCCCCCACCCTCGCAACCTGATGTCTGCCTATAAGCCTAAAACCTAGCCATACCAACCTGAGGCTGTGGCGTATCAGAGTTGCCTTTTTGCCTCGGCTTTTGCACGCCTCGGAGCTGTGGTGAGCACGCCGGCACAATTCACACGGCACATAATAGTTTTGCTTATCTGTTGGGTGGCAGAGAAGCATTTTCCAAGAAGAAGAACGGCGGTGGACATGTGCCGAGGAGGAGGCATTTCGTATGTCGGTGATGCAGGTTAAGCCGTGTATGTGTGTGTGTGTGTGTGCGCGCGCTGTGCATTTGTTGTGTACACTGATGTAATCCCGCTGGCGGGGTCTGGTTGTTGGTTGTGTGTAGAATTCAAAGATTGTACGAACCAGTCGTTTTGACGCCCCCCGTATATTACGAGATGTTATTATTATTGAGTTCAAAACACTTTGAATAAGTAGTGTGTTAAAGTGTTGTCGCGTTTAATTCGACCAGCAGAGGCGAATGACGCGCGAGTAAAGTACAGCACGCCGGGCAGGCAGGCAGGCCAACGTGCCGTGACGACATAAGGCCTACCTGTCCTGTCGCATCGCGGCGTGGCGCGGCGTAGCATACATGGAACGTCCCCGTCGTTAGCCACGTAACACAAGCGAGCTACAATATAATGACGACCATCTCTCTCTCGGTCTGTGCTGCACTCTGTTGAAAGTAAAAAGAAGACGACAACAGGAGAACCTAATCATTAAACTGTTTTGTTTTCTGCCTTGTAATGCTAACTTATTTCTTATAGAAGAGTTTAAAACAGTTGAAATTAAATTAGCAGGTGCAGGAGAAAGGGGTTAGGGTTAAGAGAGATAGTTAAAGTCATTCATTTCATTCATTAAAATGACGGGCACGCTCTGACCTAGCTGCGCCTGCCCTGCGCATTGCACACTTGTTTTTATTATGAATTATTTTACTTATTTATGCATCCACTGTGCTCTCTTTACGTGCGGCGTACCGCTAAGCGGGACAGCAGAGAGGGGAGTGAGAGAGAGAGAGAGAGAGGGAGAGAGAGAGAGAGAGAGAGAGAGAGGGGGGGGGGGGAGAGAGAGAGAGAGAGAGAGAGAGAGAGAGAGAGAGAGAGAGAGAGAGAGAGAGAGAGAGAGAGAGAGAGAGAGAGAGAGAGAGAGAGAAGGGAGTGGACGAGAGAATGAGAACACGGAGGGTTCGCAAGACTCAGTATGTGTTTGTGTATGTACAATCCTGGCGTGCATAACATTTCACACCTGTAACGGTTTGCAAAGCCGTAGTAGATATATAATGGGGTCCCTGTCCGCCTTGGAGTAAATCATAATGAAAGTCAGGCATGAATTACCAGACAAAACAAAACAAAAAAAAAGATCAAAAATTATGATCGAAATGATAGCAGGCCAGCTTCTTTTATATCAAGTCTACTAGTTTGCGTGCGTAAGCAAAGGAGGCAAGGACACATCGATAAGGTCGCTGCTTCCGTCAGACTCTGTCTGGCCTAACCCAGATCAGAGATGTGTGCAACTCAGCTACAAGGCATTTGCTTGTAATGTGTGCCAAGTTAGTAATATCTTATTATTGGAAGCAGGGGAAAGAAGGGGGGGGGGGTATTGGGAAGAATGAAGCGGGCAAAAGTACAATATTCAACACCCCATGTTTAGAACTGAGCTAAATCTTTGTTTGCATGTTACGCACATTAAATGCATTTACGTCTCCACTTTTGGTTCAACTAGGGGCCATACCCAGTCGATTCCTACACTCGAACTGTATGTGTATGTTTTTGTGCGCTACGTTTAACCTGCTCATTAGGTTTTCAACAAATTCTTGCGCTAAAATAAACGATTTCCAAACAAGGGCTTCAAAAGTATTCATATCAATGCAGAAACCTGTGCCAAAATTTTGATTGATTAACCTTGCACAGATGTGATACAAATCGAGTATGTGTGACACTTGACTTGACAGACAAGGATTGAGCAAACTTTTAACAGTACAAAACCATGGGGCTAATAGGGAAAACCGGGAATTCAATATTGTTTCAAGGGAAAAAACAAAAATCGCCTTTCAAGAATAGAAATGTCTCTTGGCACGACGGAATGCTGCCTTTGAATGTTGTTTTGCTGTGCTCTGATCGCCCCGCCGCCACGCCCTGCCCCTGCTCCCAACGGAATGCAAATTACTCGCAGACTTTTTTCGTTCTTTCTGGTTACTTTTTGAATTATTTTTTTGCCGCACCTTCAGCTTAACAGCGGCGTTCCACAGAGAGAGAGAGAGAGAGAGAGATAAAGAGAGAGAGAGAGATAAAGAGAGAGAGAGAGAGAGAGAGAAAGAAAGAGAGAGAGAGAGAGAGAGAGAGAGAGAGAGAGAGAGAGAGAGAGAGAGAGGGAGAGGGGGGGGGATGGTCTCACGTTAAAAAGTTATTTCCCCTGAGAGAGAAGCTAAGGGGTGTTAGGTCCAAAATGCCCATGATAAGTTTGTGCCCTTGCCCTCGATGGATTTCTATTTCAAAACTAAAATCTGACAAATATTTTCGTCCCAGTCAGGACACAGCTTTGAAAGCATATCGTGCACTCTGCCACACACTTGTGCCGTTTTTGGCACAGCAAGGCTCCGTCACGACCACGTCGCTAAGAGCGAGCGCAGATATTTTCCCTGAGGTCGGCAATAACACTCCTCGGCGCCGAAATGCTAGCCTTTCACCGCTCCGGCAGGGCGGCAGGGCTCGCGGCGGCGCCGAGCGTCCCGACGGCGCTTGCCTTGCAGCAAAACGCGAAAAAGCTGCGCCGCCCTGTTTTGCAGCGCCGTTCTGCGCGTCGAGTCATTGGGGGAGAAGGGCGGCGAGAATGCGCGGCGCGGGGAAGTCCAGCAGCAGGCCCGCCTCGATAAAAACGGAATAGAAAAGGAAAACCGCAAAGAAAGAGAGGGTCGAGCAGCAGAAAGTCTGCGCCCCGGGACGAATGAGTTGAAGCGAGACAGCCGTGAAGGTTGTCGTAGGCGTCAACGTCCATGGACTGCTGCCGCGACTTTGCTGTGGGGACTTTATGCAGAAAGGCATAAGTCACAAGAAAAAGCGCTGCCCCCTCAAATAAGTTCATAATGCCCAGGCTTTTTTACATCTCAGAAAAAAGAAATGCTAATGAAAAATGGACTGTATTTGACCTTTTAGTTAACCCCCTTTAGTCTTTCCCTTAACTAAAGTAGTCTTCAGAAGAGTTTCGGTTTGCTTGATGACTGCTAAGTTAAACCACCCGCACGTTTCAGCGCGTCGTGTATTTGCACCACTTAACTCGGTGCGTGAAACAAAAACAATGAAAAAACAGGTCGCCTAGCTAACTCTAGCTAACGCCCCACGTGTAATGGTGGTGGCATGCGTGTCCCTGTCATTACCAACGCAACAATAACAACTCGGCTCGGATAAATAAGTGATTTGAGCGGAGCCGAAGTTTGGCGGCATTGCTTTAATGTGCTCTGTTGTCACCCTCCTCCAAGTCCGTGGGTGACTCGCCCCGTCGGCATCGCGTAGAGCGGAAGGGGAGTCCGCGGCACGCACGGTGGAGAGACAAAACAGACGTTGCAGCCGCGCGGACGGACGGAGCGATAGGAGGAAGCGGTAGGCTCTGCTGGACGACTCATCCATGAGCGCACCTGCGACTCCTCATGCGGCGAGCGCGCAAAGAGATTTGCATGAACATGGACCATGGGCAGCGCTCGGGCGTGGCGGGCGGGGGCGGGGTACCCTTCGGTGGTCGGGCGCTCAGGGGCGTGATAGGCAATCCAGCAACGCGCTGGAGCGCTGCGGGACGGCCTACCCACAACTCGTCGGGCGCACAGGAGACCGATAGGCAACACAGCCACGCACTGGAGCGCTGCGGGACGGCCTACCCACC
>NW_026267189.1:542701-545445 GCF_000697945.3 Frankliniella occidentalis | reverse complement strand
ACCGATAGGCAACACAGCCACGCACTGGAGCGCTGCGGGACGGCCTACCCACCACTCGTCGGGCGCACAGGGGACCGATAGGCAACACAGCCAAGCACTGGAACGCTGCGGGATGGCCAACCCAGAACTCGTCGGGTGCACAGGCGGCGGGAGACAACCCAGCCGCCTAAGGCGCTCCGTGTGTGGGTTGCCCTGGAACCAGTCGCACAGCGCTGTGCAACACTATACATAGTGCATGACGGCGCAATGCTAAGTGATGAGAGAAGGAGCGAAAAGCTGACTTTCTCATTGTCTGATTATCATGGGACGTGTTTGGTATGATATAGTGGCAGTGAGGTAGACTGAGAAAAAAGTGGGGGGGGGGGGCAAATGACCTCGCGGCTCAATTGGCAAAGGCGGTTTTGCTCCCCGAACACCTGTTTGTGTGGTTTTGGCTGTTCGCCGCGACGGCTGCCTTTGCTTATTATTATTATCATCATTAAGGTATACTGTACTAGTTTTTTTTTACACACGATGATACAGTCAAATATGCCCTCCACCACCGCCCTCCTTGCCTTGCCAGCTTGCACGGGCCTCTTAAAGCTATCTCCTGCCCACATCATATCACCCGCCCGTTCCCACTCGTTCGAATGTGTCGTGTACTGTACTATCGCCCACTTAAATGCTTAAGTTTAAATTTTCAGCAGACGGCCGCCACCGTTGTCTTTCGCGAGGCGTCCCAATTAGCGAGTCGCGTGTGCTCTTATTCTCGCTGATAGGGAGGCGGGGGACGGCGAGAAAGGGTTTTGTCTTTTTGGTTGAAAGTGCGTCGTGGCCTTGCGGTCTGCCAAGTATCTACTACTGTGCTGTGACTGCTCGAGATTCGGTTGGTTTTTCCACTGATTGTATACCTATACATTTTTTTTTTGAAAAATAATGTTGACATGCCCTTTATTGTATGAGATTCGTGAAACATCAGTTATCGCGAAACGGATTTCATTTCGGTTTTGTTTTCGCCGCTAGGCGCACCGCGACTGTGGATCTAATAGAATAGCGCCACTCATAACGTTATGCGCGTCTGTGAGTTACCCTGGATTTGTTGCACGAAGACTCCATCACCTCTCCTCGGAGATTACAAACATCCCTGGGAACTCGCGCACCTCTTCCCGCGCCCCTTCCCCCTGCTGCCTGTCCGGTTCGCAAGCTCACCCGCATTGAATAATAATAACAAAATTGTAATATTTTCCGGGACGCGGGAAGCAGGGAGGCCTCCTTTCAGACGCGCTACTGCCCTGGCGAATGAATGAACCGGCCATAACGCCCTTCCATATAGCGTGGGTGCCCCGGGATGGGCGCGGCGGTTCGCTCGAGTTCCTCCTCTGAACGCGCTTGGCAAGCCTTTGCCGGTGATCATACCATATGCGGTGGTCATAGGCGGGTTCTCCTTGCTCAGGCTCATTTGGCTGAGCTAAACCTTCCAAAAGCCGAGTTGGAATCACCCGATCGACGGATCCTGCTGCCGGGCGTGGCAGAGAAGGGCGGGGAGAAGGGAAGGTGAGGGGTGTCGGCTCAAGGTCAGGTACCCGCGGTGCCGCGGCGCGTGTCGTGCCATCTCGAACAGAAGAACAAAGACGCCCCACCTCTCTCCCTCTCTCTCTCTCTCTCTCTCTCTCTCTCTCTCTCTCTCTCTCTCTCTCTCTCTCTCCCTCTTTCCTATCATCATCTCCGCAGTGTCGATGGTAATGATGGAGTGCATTATGCGTTGCGGTACTTGTTTTGTCTCCTAATGTTATTACAACGGTGTGTGAACGCTGCTGGCAAAAACCGAACGGGGATATAGGTACCTTATTTAAACCTCTTATTACCTCCTCTGCAAATAAGCCATATACACATGTGACCCGCCCGCTCGTCTAGGAAAAAAAATACATTCTTTGCAAATTGCATACTAAGTAACGCAAGTGCGGTCACTCAGAATCTTCTTTGCAACGAGTTCGTTTCGCTCAGGAAACCCTACCCTACGTGTTTGTTGCAGAGACGGTATTTCTGAGTCGGGCAACGTGCACGGGCCTAATTACTTCCACCATGGTATGTCTTTTACCTCCACCAAATTGATGGGAGAAAAACGACGACATTTCGCAAAGAGCCGACGTTTTAGGGAGGTAAAGGAGGAGGGGGCATATTTAGTGGGAAGGTGATCTCAAGGACGCTCCATCAAAACTACTTAAGCCGTGATTCGAAGCACTTTTAGCGAGGAATCGCCTTGTTGAGGTGATGAATTGGGCAGATGAGTAGAAGGAGGAGAGGGAGAGAGTTTTGGGGAAAGATGTGGCGATGTCGTCGTTGCCTGCCAGTCTGCACGCGACGGGGGGAGGAGGGGGGAGGGAGAGACTCGCACGCACGAGACGGTCAGACAGTGCGCCGCTGGACCGACTTCCTGGGTATGAACTCTAATCCTGTCGAAATCGTCATTTCACTCCAATGCAATTAGTTGTTTGTACATGCAGCAGAGTTCTTTTCATCATACAGTTTGTTGGCAGATTGTGCTTCAATCTGATTTGGTTTGTCAGAGCAGCTGTTGTTTCGACTCGTCGTATTTCACCGTTTTACCTCCAGCGCCAATTATTTAGATCGTGGGAGCGAGAAATTTGTCATTCCGGCTAGGGCTCGCTCTGTCTACTCAAACACTTAAAAACCGGTGAATGTATACCCCCGCCCCTTTCTCTCTCTCTCTCTCTCTCTCTCTCTCTCTCTCTCTCTCTCTCTCT
>NW_026267189.1:535797-542651 GCF_000697945.3 Frankliniella occidentalis | reverse complement strand
CTCTCTCTCTCTCTCTCTCTCTCTCTCTCTCTCTGTCATTCTCGCATATCGGCAGGCCCAAGGACCTCCAACCGCGGCCAGCAGGGATTCTGAGGACGACTGGATCGGGCTGGGCCCCCGGCTCCGGAGGGCGCAGCAGCGTCGAAATAGGCCAGGTCGTCCTGGTATGTGTGTGATGATGGGAACCGGTCCGCGAGGAGCTCGGCGAGGAGGCACTGGGCAGGTGACTGCTGGCTGCGCCCAGGACGCCGCGCCCGGGACCTGTGCCGCCGCGGCCGTGCTCCCCTCCCCCCTCCTCACCCTCGCGCCCGTACGTTGCACCCGAGGAGAAAGTGCGCAGGCAGCCAGGCGGGCTGCAAGCCCCGCCGCCGCGCGCCACACACGGAAAAAACACAAAACGCAAGCGTTTCCATGTCACGTCTGCAAAACGCCTGCTGTTGTTGTTGGTGTAATACGATCCATAACAGAGGAAAAGCGATACACTCACGGTCCCCTTTTGGTAATAAATTTTTCTTTGAAATAATTGCAATTGTTGGAATGTTCGCTTCTGGGTAAATTTATTTAGTTGCAAGTCGTACTTTTAAACGAACCCTCGAAGACATGTTTGGTTTCTACGGTATTTCTGGCAGAGCCAGATTTGCGTGTTCAATGAAGCGTATGAAGCGTTGTTGTTCAAACTTGACGGTAATCTAAACAGTATTTAACGTGCAGTGCCTAGAGCAGCCGAGTGTCTCCCCTCCGCCTCGAGCTGCAACACGACGCCACCACCAGGATGCAGCGTGGACCATCCATCAAAAACTTTCCTCCGAGAGCCGCACATCTCTGCGCACTTACCGTATACAGTACCTGCACTCTATTTATGCGCCTGCAGTTTCACCAGCTGCGCCTCTATACTCTGCTCACGTATAGGGCCTTCTTTAATAAAATACTAAAGAAACCCTTTGTGCTGCTCGTTGAAATTGAGCAGGCCAGCTTTATTTTTTGGGAGGGGAAGAGTGGTTGGTGGTGGGTGATTGTCTCGTCTTGTTACGATACATTTCTACTTTGCGCCTCGCAAGAAGGCTTTAAATAAAGGGTCGACACATGTGCAGGTTTTCTCGGGCGGAGTCGGGCGGGACGGGGCGTGGCGGCGGCGGTGCGTAGAACACGCGGTCCCGAACCAACGCACCGCCGGCCCAGCCGCGACCCGTCCAGCTCCAGCTGCCCTGCCATAGACAATTACAAATGTTGGCCTGGTATTGGCAAGTCGAGGTGAGGCTCGGGCTGGCTGCGAGGCGGGAGGGCTGCGGAGGCCTTGGCTCTGTCATGAGCTCTCTGCCCATTCCACTGCATTGCATTGCTGGCCTTTATGTGTCGCCGCTCCAGCAAGCTCTAGCAGAACCACGGCCTTGTCAAAATGATTCTTTATATTTGGCATTTAGTCGAAATTGCTAGATTTGTTTGTAGTAGCTGTTGTGTGTGCCACAAGTCAACCTGCGTTCTTCTCCTTCTTCTTCTCAACTGACCTTAAGGGCCAATCTTTTATGAAATCGCACGCTCTTTATACAACCCACATATCGTGTAGTAGATTTGGTTGGAGAACCGCTTTGTCGTACAGGTGATTATTCAGCTGGCCCCAGCCGTACCCCGGCCATGCCCCTGTGGTGCTGGGCGTGCCCGCCGGCCCGTACGAACCGTTCAATCTTGATGGCATGGACGGGGGGGGGGGGGGGGCGGTTTTCATCACAAACACCGCACACTCCCCGTTGCCTTACCGAAGCCAAAAGGAATAAAAATGCGACCAACTGAACGGATAACCAGCCAGAGCTCGCATTGGCTCGCCGGTGGTGGGCTGCTGGGCCTGTCGAACTTGCGGGTATTGATGTAACAGCAGCCTTACGTCACACCAACGTGTGCGTGTGTGTGTGCACCGACACCTGCGGTGTTCGTGTCCTCTTGCCTGCAAAGGAGTGGGAGAGATGCAGTGACCATGTTGCAGCACGGATTTTAGATTGTTGTGGGGGCGGGCACCCTATTTTTGGGATCTAACTCCACTCCTATTGAAAGCGTTACCGACGTATACTCTTCTATATCAAAGAGTGACAGAAAGAAACATAAAATTAATTCAAAATTTTGACGCAGACTTTTCTCCTTGGAATTGGAACTAGCTGCGTATAGTGCAGCCAATGAGTGTTCCAATTTTTCCGAGAAGGATGACTGTGATTTCTCTATTAAGGTGGCAAGATTTGCCAATAAGGCTCCCCCTTCTCCCCTGTTCTCTGACACACCACAGGAGAGCTCGCGCATGCCGCAGTGCTGCGCGTTAGCACCAGGACGAGCAGGTGCCAATGGAGCCGTTGACACATTTTCACGACTCTGCCGCGCAAAACGTATCTCCTCCGGCATATTGCACTTCAAAATACACAAACGAAGCGTTTACGGTAGAAATCAAGCAACTCGTCGGTGTGCAAATCACGCAGTCACGTTACTGTATCAATGTAAACAGTGCCAGAGATTATTACACCGTGATTTTTCTTAAAACTCATAAATATTTTCCTTTGTTTTGTTCCTCAGGTCCATCTGACATGAACTGGAAGGCCAAGGTGTAGACTGTTTTCAACGACGATCAGCGACCACCCGGCAGGTAGTTATTATTTTGTTTCGTGCTTTTCTCTTATGCTTCTCTAAACAATCTAACACAGTGTCTGTATGTATCTGATATTTTCCATCACTTGGAATTACGCGAAAATTTTCTCATGCAACGTTATGGCAGTAAACGGTTTTGCGTCGTATTTCTCTTTTAATTGATAACGCGATTGGTTGAGAACGACATCTACCATAACTGTTGGCTGGACCTTCCATCACTTATCTCAATATCAATTTGACGGCCTGGGCCCTGGCCCACGGGCTGAGCCGACACTGCTGTAGTGACAGGGAAAGGGAGTTATCAGCTCAGCGATAAAAGCCCAGCCTAGTTCCCGACTGTGGCGGCGGTGCCGCGTCGCAGCACCCCCAGCCAAAAAAAAAAAAAGGACAAGCAGGATATTGTTCCAAGTCGGAGCATCGATCAAAACACTGAAGAAGCTGATGGTAAAAGTAACGAACAGTATTCGTTGTTTTAGTTATTGCACATTCGCTGAAGTTGGTGAGAAGGGGGGGGGGGGGGGCGTTTCAAAAACAGCAATCTGTTTTCTAAAATTAAAATAATATTGACTATGGGACCTCGGGACTCAGGTAGTAGTCCCTTGAGCAACTGCAGTTTTGCTTGGAGCACTAGCTCAGACCCTCGCCCACTCGCCTGCACCCCGGCCCCCTGCTGGTCATGGTTGCCCAATGACCCGGCAGGAGGTGGGGCTGCTGTACTGCTGCAGGTGTCAAAATCAGATCTGCCTGGTACTAGCAGAATTTCACCCCTGTCGTGTATCGAAAGACTCTCAGAGGTACATTTCTATGTCCTTTCCAATATACAGTGAGTTCTGTTCCTCCCTTTTGTGTTTGTTTTCCAAACCTGCGACACATTCACTGCCTTTGAGTCACACAACGACCAGCTCAAAAGAACTTACATGTTCGTTAAGTACCTTTTCAAATAATTGCACAAGAGTTTTTACTTATTTTGCCAAGTGCCAAAGTGCGAACGCGTGCGAACGCGTGCGCTGAATCTGGATATGCTGCTGTCGAGACCAGCGCCGTGCCGTGCCAGTTGCGAGGGGGAAAGCAAAGTGCACGGCCGTGATATCAGGAAACAAACGAAAGTGCCTATTTGCATGTTCCTGGACAACCGCGTCGTTGTGTAGACCAGACTCGTTTTTTTTTTGCCGTGCACAGTAGCAGTTGCTGCCAAAGGAGAGGATGTGCCGATAGGAGAGAAGGGGGGAATAAGGGGAGGGGGGGGGGCACAGTGAGTAGGCTCTCGGTGCAATGGGGTGAGTCACGGGCGGGAGCCGCCCCCGCCCCGCGGCCGGCGGCGGCGCCCCGGGGGCCCCACTTTACGATAAGGAGGCCGATTACACGCCCTCGATGCGTAACTTTGGCGCCGCTGAGAAGAGAAAGACGAGGAGTAATTGCAGTTCGTGCCGCGCACATCTTTTCGCACTAAAATACACGACCAATGTGTTTTGTTCCGACTTGTTCCGGTCCCGCGGAAGTAAGTACTTACGTTGTATTGTTATCCCCTTGGTGGAGTGCTTTTCTGTGAGCGTCACGGACGTCACATACTTTTCTATGCATTCACCATAGTCGCACACACTCTTTTGTGTATGTGCGACATTCTGCCGAGTAGTTTTGAATGTCGGGGTGTGACACACTTCTGGAGAGTGAGGCCGCGCCCGCCCGGGCCGCGGTAGTCAGGGGCAAAGGGGAGGAGGGGTCATACAGGTCAGGGGCGCGCGTTGGACTCACAGAGAGCGGGCAGGGGCAGTCAGGGGCGCCATCGTCGCGCCGCCATGATTAGAAACGGCATAGCGGCAGTAGCGGAGGTAATTAATAGCAGTCGGAACGGCCTCACCAGCTCTCTGGACCACTGCGTTTTGCGAAACCATGTTGAACATCGAGTGAGGGAGGGGAGGGGTGGGGGGAGGTAGAGTATAGTAGCAGAGTGAGGTAGAAGAAGACGTGAGGTGCAACAGGGAGGTATAATTAAAAATGTGAGCGCGCGTGACGGAGCCTGACGGCGGCGCCCGACACCGTCCTGACTGACGGTGTGTCCTGACGGTCCTGACGCCCGCGAGCTCAGTGCGCTATGCGCAGCGCCGCTGCTGTGGCTGTTCTAGTTTGTGACCGCGCAAGGCCAGAGTGTTTGTCGCTGTGATGACACCTTCCTCCGACCTGTTCAGGCGGCACTCAATCAGAGGCAATCGCGCGCGCCGCGACTAAAGCAGGAAAGCCGCGAATGAAAAGAATCGTTCTGAAAACTTTAAGGATAGCTGAGCAATGGTACCAAACGTTGTGATGTCGATGTGGACATCCAGGTGGTCGAGAGAAAATCCTAAGATGTTTATGATTGTTGCCTTATGTTATCAACTGTTGGACTCAACTGTTGTGCCCTTTCCGTCCTACCTGAGGAGTGGCTGGGCTTGCTTCCCTTGCCAGTGTTCAACAATAGTGATTTTAACTTGGGCGTGTTTTGTCAGTTTCACCGTTCGAAAATAGGGCTGCATTATATGCTGCATAATAAGTTTTTACTTGGCCGGGTCCCGTCTCGATTGTGATGCTGTCCTGGCTGGAGCGGGCTGCGGCCGCAGGAGGGCGCAACGACCCGGCGGCACCTCGAGACCTCTCCATCTCCTCTGACCCGCACCCGCCCTTCTCTCTCTCTCTCCCCCTCTCTTTCACCACCCTCTTCCTCTCTCTCTCTCTCTCTCTCTCTCCTCATCCTCTCCCCTCTCCGACACGGCCGACCGCACCGCACTTCGACCACAATGGGCTCCGTCTCGGCCACTCGTTGGCCCACCAGGTTGCTTAGTTACGTCATGCAGTCAAACAAACGTGCCCCTCTCCCCCCACCCCCTTTCCTCCCTCTTTCTCGCACTCAACCCTCTTTTCTTTTGCTTTTCTTGCATCTTGCAACTGGAGTAATGATGTTTCTCGTGTCATCCTTTCGTTCAGAGCACTCGCCCACTTCCAGAGCCCCCTCTTTCCCCTCTCCATTTACCAGGTGCGTGTTGCCACTCTCGTTGTCTTACCGTGATAGATCGCCGTAACGCTGCGTATCCTTGACTTTCCACTCCCTCTTTATGGTGGGTAAGAGGGGGGGGGGGGCTCTCCTGGTGAAGGGGAAGGGAGAGGGTCCTGCTCGCACTCGATTTGTCTCTCAGGAGGCCACCGGCACCGGCCGCTGATGTGGCCTTACCATTAACATTACCAGCAAAGAAATATGTCGTCTGAACTGAAAACTAATTTCGTGCTTTTGGGGGGCATTTTTAGCCAACAGACAAAATCATTTTCCTCGCAGCATTCATACAAACACACATACATACACAAAGCGCGCGCGCGCGCTGGTGGCAACGGCCTCTCTACGCTAGCCGCGGATCAGAGAGAGAGGCGCCTGAGTGAGATCGGCCGTGGTGGGACACAGACAGAGACCACCACACACACACACTCACACGCGCGCGCACGGCTGTGTCTGGTGTCGGGTGGCAACGTGTCCGCGCGCGTGGAGGTGGCAAGGTGCGCGGAATGTCGCGGACGGTCGAGCAGAAACTGAAAGTGCAGCAGGGAGAGGTCATCGTCTGGCTGACCGACCGCGCCGCCGACCCGACCCGTGCACTGTCGCCACGGTTGATAGTTAAGTTAATGCCTGCTTTTACTATTTTTGTTTTTACTTTTCACTGCATTAATCTGCATTCTTCACTAGAGTAATGGTATGGGCTTTAAAATTCATGTGGTTTTATTACAAAGACAAAACTGTCTGCGACGACCCCGGGGCAGAGCAGCGGGAGAGCACCTAACTGAAGTGCGAAACTGCGCTGTCGTGGATCCGAGTACAAAGCGGATGAGGGAGAGGGGGGGAGGGGAGAGAGAGAGAGAGAGAGAGAGAGAGAGAGAGAGAGAGAGAGAGAGTCCGAAGAGTGAGAGGGGGGATGGAGGAGAGGCGCAGATAGACAGGCCGTCTCCTCCGGTCAACGCACCTGCCGGCATGACCTGTCACCTGCCGGTCACCTGCCGGTATGTCGTTAGCCCCCGTCACCGCCGTCACAACACGCGGCCCCGTCGCCACATGCGCCATCTCTATGCCACCTCACGATGATGAGGAATTCCCTGCTGCTCCCCCATTAGCATTTTGTCGCACCCTGCTGTCACTCGTATTATGCTGGGGCCCAAACTGCTCACACCGTGCGGTCCGCAATAATATTTGCGGTGGTTCGGTTCTCTCCCCC
>NW_026267189.1:534512-534902 GCF_000697945.3 Frankliniella occidentalis | reverse complement strand
TTCGACGCCCACCCCACTGCTTCCCCCTTCGGCCTCTCCAGTATCCCCCCTCTCTCTCTCCCTCTTTCGCTGCCTCCAACCCCCTTCCCCTCCCCCAGCTCAGCACAGATTAGGAACATCCGCGTGCGGCGAGCCGGGCCATGTGCTGCAGGAGAGGAGATAGGCCCGCACATGTGCAGCGGCGGACAGAGAGAGAAACTGAGTCTGTGCCGGCAGGACGCACGGCTGGACCCGGCTGGCTGCCGTTTGCCGCCGCATAGCAATTCAATCGTAGAAAAGTGATAAGGGCGTAAGTCCAATGGAAAGTCCGTGGACTTACGCCCTTTTTTAGCCCACCCTTCTGCTTTTAAAAAAAGCATTAAAGCGGGCTTATGCAACCGCTCTCGTGTC
>NW_026267189.1:530957-533882 GCF_000697945.3 Frankliniella occidentalis | reverse complement strand
CGAAGGCCCGACCATCGCCGCCGGCAGGCCAAGCAGGCCCGGCCCCTGCCGAACGGAGTTGCCGGCGCAGCGAAGTGGAGCTGGCAACTGCGTTTGGCGGAAGGGCGGGCCTGCTTGTTTACTTTTCACCAGTGTATCGGGAAGCAAGACAGAACTTTGGTTTACATTGATGGGTCCCGGGCATGAGTCGGCACTTGTTGATGGCGGCAAACATCGTTTCTGCCACCGCCTGAGGCGGACATTAGGGGGCGTGTTAGTCACCTGTCCTCCTCCACCAACCGCCGCCGCCAGGACGGTCAGTCATGTTGTGCAACAGCTCGGCGGCATAGGCCCGGCGCCGTGTGATGTTCGCGTGGGCGACCTGACACTTCGTTCAGCAGCACGCCAGCACGACGACTTGCATGGACACGGAATGAACACGCGCACACACACATATACATACATACATGCACACACACACACACACACACACACAAAACACACACACACACACACACACACACACACACACACACACACATACACGTCCACAGAGAAACTTCTCGCGAAAACCGCACTGAAGGCGCAGTTCAAGAAGAGTCCGGTTGAGTCGGCTTGTGGGTTGTATGGGCTCACATTGCCGTATGGGACAGCATAGGCGAGCCCGGCGCTTGCACACACACACACACACACACACACACACACACACACACACACACACACACACACACACACACACACACACACACACACATTTGCAGTCAGTCACTCTCGCCCACCGATACGGACGCGGACACGATCACAGTACGCTTTGCGTTAGCAAATACTTCCCCCACTGTTGGGTTGCTTGTTCCCCGTTCTCGACCCCCTCTCTCTCTCTTTTTGCTCTCACTCACTCGACGCACCGCCGCCATCCACGCGACGTGACAAGGATGATTTTTCGACCTTCACGCACTCCGCCGCACTCTCAGAAAATTATGAATGGCACAGGAAAGGCGCAAACAAGGGCGCAATTTTAACGTCAACTCGTTCAACGGGCATATTTGCGAGCAGTAATGTGTGCACTTGACAAGCTCTCGTGAAACCAGAACGTCACATCATAATACAATATACTTTTGTTCTGTGTAAGTACAATACGGCAATAATCGTCATGTGTAGCCATCTTAGCCGTGTATTAAATTCATATATACTAAGAAGACGCCGGAGAGGAGGCCTTGTCTCGCACCACACGTACGGGGTCGGGTCAGGCGTGGCGTGGCGCGCGCGGTGCATCGCGAAGGAAATAGAAAGGACTCAAGGGCGTTCCAAGTCGGCGAGGCGTGGTGTGGCCTGCGCAGGCCTAGCGTTGGCCTGTCTGTTGCGGCTTGGCGCGGCGCCTTCTTGTACGAGGCGCCCCGCCAACCTGTGGAGCCACTCGCGCGGTTCAGTTCGAAATGCAAGTCGGTCCGTCCGTATAGCTGTGGAGGTCGTGGTGGTGGCGGGCCGTGTGGTCGGACGGGATCGTCTGTCTATCGGGGAATGTCAATGAGACGGGCAGAAAAGAGAGGGAGAGGAGAGAGAGAGCGAGAGAGAAGGGGGGGGGGGGAGATCTCAAGTTCGTCGGGAGCGCCATTGAAAGCCGAACTGGTCACGACGCGCGGCGCCGCGCACTATAGCAGCGCCGCGGAGGCCGTGCGACCACTGGAAGACAATTTTATGTCCCACATTTTTTTTCCGATTTTTTTCTTCCCTCTCTTCTTCACTCCATCCCCATCTTGTTCTTTTTCGCGCCATTCGATTAGAGGTCTTCAACTCTCTCGCATTCTGGTCCGGGCCGGGCGCGGCGCGCGCTCCCCCCAGAGGCGCGGCCGCGGGGCCGCTCAGCCTATCGACCTATCGACCTACTCAGGCATGCGATCGCTCCTCCTCCATATGGCGCAAGCGTGCGTGAGCTGTGCACGATACCTCGCGCGAGGGTTATGAGGAGGCCTATAGGGCCGTATAGGGACGCCTGGAATGGCTCGTATATGAGAGAAGCATTCCTACACGCGTGAACCACGGCATTTAGTCCTTACAGAGTATCGTGGCAGTTTCATTGAATCATTCCATTATATCGCCGTTTCAGTGTAAACGCAGTCCCGTCGAGCGCGTCTGCATCGCGGGACTGCCTACCCTGCCCCGCGCAGGCGCTCGCTAGCAGCCCCAGCCTCAAAACTTACAAAGTTACTGTTACGTTTCGAAATGACACGAGGGGTGGGTCAATTGGAGCGATTACATTTGTATCAGTGGCGTTTCTTGCAGAGTACTGTACCTCCTAGTCGTAGTCGTGCCGGCAGCAGCGCAGCATGCACAAAGCGTGTGTGAGCCAACTGCGGCTGTGTGTGAGTGCGTGTGTGTGTGTGTGTGTGTGTGTGTGTGTGTGTGTGTGCGTGCGCCGTGCAGTCGATGTAAACGCTGTTGGAAACATACGCAACGCACCCCTGGATTGATTCGATGGACAGAGAATAAGAATACGAACCTGCACTGCAGGGTAAACGAGCAAAGTGTTTAACTTTACCAGGACTATCTTGTTGCGAAAATCCCAGTTTCTTTTTACAGGGGAAGTACCCCACAATGTTATTTGTCAATAACGCTTGTTATAATAACAGTGCACCAAAGACTGGTGACGCACCGTAACAGCGGCATAGCTCATCGCTACACTAGCCGAATCCAATCTTTATTTCGAGATTGTACGCGGGGTAATCCACACTATCACTCGTTATCCGATTCAAAAGTGCTGCAGCAGGAAAGAGAGAGGGAGAGAGATGGAAAGGGAAAAGTATAAATATAAACACATATCGATGGAGTCGCGTGTGCAAGAAGCAGAGTCGCGGCCATTAAGGTAGGTCCGGTCTGCGTGGCGGGGGCCCAGACGGGATGTATGGATTCCACGCCTTATCACCTCCGAGTGGGGAATCACAGGTGGGT
>NW_026267189.1:529863-530907 GCF_000697945.3 Frankliniella occidentalis | reverse complement strand
CCGGCCCGCCCCCCGGGCCACGCCATGTCAGTGACTGGGATTGGCAGCCAGGGCCGAGTCAATGCCAAGGTCGAGGTGACGCGACATGAGGGGCAATGCCTGACAACGTGATGCGGGCGGCATGTGCCCCCCAGTGCAGTGCAGTGTGGGAAAACAGGGGGCTGCCGTCCGTTGGTATGGGTTCTGCCGGGGTCACACCTTGTCTTGTCTCGTGTGAATGTGAATAGGGAATACCCTCCACTTTCGAGCGTTTTCAAGTATCATTTTTTTATTTATTTTTTAGGTTCTCATTTTTTATAGAAAAAAACAAAACAAACGAAAACAAAATAAAACCTCCTCCTGTAATAGGGTTTAATATGTCAGGTGCGGTATAGGAGCAAACCTTTGGCATACCCGCTTTAGAAAGCAAGATGATTTCTCGCAGTGTAAAGCGGGTCAACCCAGAAGCCCTACGGGAGCTCGCGGAGGTGCAGACTGCCGTGCAGCAGGCCCCCATGAGCGCGCCGCACCGTGAGGCCGCCTTTAAAGACCGGATGAAGCACGTGGCTTTTGCGGTCGGGGCGTGGTGGCTCCGCCGCGGCGTGGCGTGGCGTGTCGTGTCGTGTCGTGGCGTGGCGTGGCGTGGCGTGGCGTGGCGTGGCGTGGCGTGGCGTGGCGTGGCGTGGCCGCGAGGCTGTGGGGCGAAAAAGGAGGAAGCGGATGGGAGGGCTTCGGGTTGCTGGCTGCTGATGCTTAGCTGATGCTGCTGCTCAGCTTGGGGATATCATGCCTCGTGCTTCTTCCGGACGACCTGCGAATAATCAGAGCTACTGTTGTTGTTGTTGTTGTTGTTGTTGGGCCGCCCCCCTCCCTCAACCCTCCCTTCCTCTTTCCCCCTCCCTCCCTTCCCACCAAACACCGCGTCCAGGGTGAGGTGACACACACACACACACACACACACACACACACAACACACACACACACACACACACACACACACACACACACATACACGTCCACAGAGAAACTTCTCGCGAAAACCGCACTGAAGGCGCAGTTCAAGAA
>NW_026267189.1:523378-524308 GCF_000697945.3 Frankliniella occidentalis | reverse complement strand
GGGGGGGCTCGTGGGCGGAGCAGAGGACCGCGTCATACTCTGGCCGTCGTCGTGTTCCTCCTGGTGGGGGACGTCAATGTCACCTCGACGTGTCCTCCTCCCGGCGGCGCCAGTGCTGAGGGGGCGTCGGCGTCCCGTCGGTCACGGCGGCGCCACCGGCGTCCCTCGGGGGCAGGGCGGGGACTGGGGCACACCCGGCCGCGGTAGAAAGCTGTTCCCACGACGGCGTGACCCACCCGCGGACACACTCACACACACCCCTTGGGCTCACGGACCACGCCGTCGAGGATGACAGCCGGAGGCAGCCGGACAGCCCCGCCCCGCCCCGCCGCTCGGCCGCCCGACGGGCTCCCCCGCGGTTGAAGCGGCACATTCCCGCGGTATGGTGGTTTTCCCTCCAGCGGGTCAGTTATTATTAGTCGCTTTCTGATATGGATGGGTTCGTCTCCTCCCGCTCCGCCTCCCCGGCGTGGACTACCGCGGAAGGGCGATCGGGCGCGACAGCGCGCATGCCGGCGTGTTGTGCCGTGCCGTGCCGTATGGCGTTGGTTCCTGGACGAGAAGCAGGTCCTGAAAGAGGGAAAGCGAACAATAATTCAAATGAACGGCGGCAAGGTTAAACAGCGAAGTGCAACCCACTTTAACTTGTACTCCTGTGAAGTTTCTGACCCTCCCCAACAGCAATACTAATGATTCCGATTATTTTCTGCGCGGCTGTTTGATGTTATGCCTACGCCTGCGACGCCCGCGGGTCCGGCCGCCCCGTCCCGCACAAGCGCGGCACAGCGCGGCACAGCGCACTGCACTCGCGTATTAAAACATTACTCCGCACGTTTAGCCCTCCCCTGATGGCACCATTGTTTGTCGTAAAAGCGGGTTCGTCTTTATGTCCCCATTGTGTGGTGCGCGGACCCGAAAGCTCCCCCCCCC
>NW_026267189.1:522719-523328 GCF_000697945.3 Frankliniella occidentalis | reverse complement strand
TCTCTCTCTCTCTCTCTCTCTCTCTCTCTCTCCCCTCTCCCCTCTCCCCCTCTCTCCCTCCCTCTCTCTCATTCACTCTCTGTGTGTGTCTCTCTCTCTCTTTTCGAATAAAATCACCCCATTAATGAAGTTTGTAATAAAATTAAGTCGCCCCGCCAATAACTCTACGTAATGTCGGCTCTTAACTCCACACGCATCCTTCCTCGTGTGGGCGCTGCGTGCGTGCCTCTGCATGCATTGTCTGATTATGATTATTGTGTGTGTGTGTGTGTGTGTGTGTAATTGATACACGTGTCGCGTAGGAAGCACCTCAGCTCACCTCGCTACAAAAGCCTCTGCCGGGGCGCCTATGTCTGCGCAGTGCAGCAAGTGTGCTTGTGTTGTTGGTTGTTGGTGCTGCGTTACACTTACCACTTACTCCATGCTGGGCGGTATGGAGAACAAACCGCGTCGAATTGTTGTTGTTTGTTCTGTTTTAACGCCCGGATGGTCAAAGCGCGGTAAAGGTCAGGTGTGCCGAGGGGCCGTCTGCCTAGTCTGCTGGCGCCGTTGTGAAAATGAAGTTAAATGCCACGGCCTGCGACACCTTGGTAACGCATCCCCCCCCCC
>NW_026267189.1:517077-517704 GCF_000697945.3 Frankliniella occidentalis | reverse complement strand
AAGTTCACTCAGACTGGAAACCTGAGTAAACATATGAGAACCCACACAGGAGAGAAGCCGTATGAGTGCACCGTGTGCCATCAGAAGTTCACTCAAGATAACAGCCTCCGTGATCACCTTAGAACTCACACTGGAGAAAAGCCATTTATCTGCACAGTCTGCAACAAGACGTTTTCCAGATCCAGCCACCTACGTATCCATCTGCGACGTCACACCGGAGAGAAACCATATGAGTGCTCCGTGTGCCACAAGAAGTACCCTCAATCTGTTAGCCTGAGGCAACACATGAGAACTCACACTGGAGAAAAGCCATTCAAGTGCTCACTTTGCAACAAAACGTTTTCTTTTGCCTCCAATCTACGTGTCCATCTGCGTCGTCACGCCGGAGAGAAACCACACGAGTGCACCGTGTGCCACATGAAGTTCACTCAAGATATCAACCTGCGTACACACATGAGAACCCACACCGGAGAGAAACCATATGAGTGCTCCGTGTGCCACAAGAAGTGCCCTCATTCTGTTAGCCTGAGTCAACACATGAGAGCTCACACGGGAGAAAAGCCATTTATCTGCACAGTCTGCAACAAGACGTTTTCCACATCCAGCTACCTACGTATCCATCTGCGA
>NW_026267189.1:516579-517027 GCF_000697945.3 Frankliniella occidentalis | reverse complement strand
ACATGAGAGCTCACACGGGAGAAAAGCCATTTATCTGCACAGTCTGCAACAAGACGTTTTCCACATCCAGCTACCTACGTATCCATCTGCGACGTCACACCGGAGAGAAACCATATGAGTGCTCCGTGTGCCACAAGAAGTACCCTCATTCTGCTACCCTGAGTCAACACATGAGGACTCACACTGGAGAAAAGCCATTCAAGTGCTCACTTTGAAACAAAACGTTTTCTTATGCCACTAATCTACGTGTCCATCTGCGACTCCACACCGGAGAGAAACCATACGAATGCACCGTGTGCCATCAGAAGTTCACTCAAGATGGCAACCTGCGTACACACATGAGAACTCACACCAGAGAGAACTCGTGAGACTATTTTGTGTGCCTGAATAAATTTTCGACTGTCGTGTGGTGCACTCATTTTGCAATAATGACTGTTATTAATATCAT
>NW_026267189.1:514425-515564 GCF_000697945.3 Frankliniella occidentalis | reverse complement strand
GTGAGTGAGTGAGTGAGTGAGTGAGTGAGTGAGTGAGTGAGTGAGTGAGTGAGTGAGTGAGTGAGTGAGTGAGTGAGTGAGTGAGTGAGTGAGAGTCTCCAGTCGTAATAACGCCCCAATCTGGCACGCGTGCCCTATCGCTCGGTGGCGCCCTATCGCCCGCAGTCAAGTGCCCCTATTCCTCTCCCCTCCTCCCCTCCTCCCCTCCGCAGGTGACCTATCATGAAGGATCGCCCCTTGCCGCGCTGCGCTCGGCTCGCCCGCTCACTTTTGATCGTGCGTATCACGTGGGTGTGGAAATAATGGTGTGGCTGGCGCAATGAGTCCAGTCCGGCCGAGGACTGTAAACGAGCTGTATGGCTATGGGACAAACAGGTGTCAACGCAGACGTAATTTTGTAAACAAAATATGTAAGGTAATAAGATACAGCAAAATCTTTGGTTTTCTGTTTTGGCCCTGTCGTTGTCAGGGATATGCCAGCATCCGGAAAACCTTTTCTTTCGTTACGGAAAATTTTGAGGACAACGAAATTGTTAAGAAAAATACTTAAATTCAAATAAATTTTGCTTCACTTGAGGAAAATTTTTCGCGAAAGCGAGTGAAAAATTTCTTTATCCTAAATTGGGGTGGTAATTTCCTTTATCCGTAATTGAATTGAGGCGGTGATTTACTTTGATTCAATAAGGATACCATTTTGTGGGTGTGGGTCGGGGTATATCATCGCATCCCCCGCTCACCGCTGCTCTGTCCGCGTGCCGCTCGAACCCGCAAGCAGGCTGGCTGCAGCACTCTCTGCCCGCCCGCCCGCCCGTCGGCGCGGTCACCACCGACCAGATGTGCGAGTAAAAGTAAAAATCATCGGCGAAACCGCAAAACAGCAGCAGCAGCAGCAGCAGCAGCTGTGCTCTGGTCGGCTGGCTGTGCGATGGGCTGTGCCCCCGTGGGCTATGCTCTTGCTTGCACGCGCATTACCGCCCCGCCCTCCGCCCGAGAACCGCATATTTCGCTGCCTGTATCGTAGGAAAACTACCACTTAGCGGCGGAGATGCCGCGTGACAATAATAATGTGTACTCGGGGAGTGAAAGTGCATCAGTCGATATGGGCGGGAGTCGGTCGGGAAATATGGATGTGCCACTGG
>NW_026267189.1:504611-507151 GCF_000697945.3 Frankliniella occidentalis | reverse complement strand
CCCCCCCCCCCTACCTGTCGCTCCGTCGCGCCCGTCTCGTCCCGTCACAGCAAAGTGACACGTGTCTAGTGACGTCACACAGTGAGCTATACCCTACTCGCACCTATGTGCCCCCCCAAACCGACGTCCACAAGGGTCCCGACTTGCTCGCGGCGCGTTGGTGGGACGTGCATGTAGTGTATGTGAATGTCCCACACTGTTGGGTGTGTGAATGCCCATTCGTACACTTAATAAAGTAAAATTGTGATTATTCATTTGAAATTTACACACCTCTGCCCCTTTGTGTACGATTGTCGTTCACACATCTATAATGTGTGCCACATCCTGATCAGCAGAGCCGAGCGCAAGCTTCGCGCGCTCAATGTCACCTTCTCCCGTGCAGTCCAGACAGGCATTGGCGGCGGCGTCGGGCAGCGCCTGCCAAACCTCACCTGGACGGGTTACTGACCGACCCGTCAGTCTCTAAATAATACGGGTTTGCGTATTATCCCTTGCGGAGCTGACAAACATGGTTATCTTTCACGGCATTACAGTCCAGGTTCTGCGGAGGCCCGGGCGAGCGCGAGCAAGGAGCAGGCAGCCAGGAGGAAGGGCAGCACCCCGTGAGGCTCGGACCCCAGCCGCCACCCGCGAGGTACCTTTGGCTTGTTTGTGGCTGCCGAGGGGTCCTTCACTCAAAAAAATCAGTGTACACCCTTGGAAAAGATCACGAAAAAATCATGAAAAAATCATGAAAAAATCACGAAAAAATCACAAAAAATCACGAGAAAATCACAAAAATTCAAGAGAAAATCACAAAAAATTAAGAAAAACAGAAAAATCGGTGTACGCTTCAATTTTTAGTGAAGAACCCCTCGGTGGCTGCTCTCCGGTCCGCACTCGTGGACGAGCTCGTGGATCACCGCCCTGATCCCGCGATCTCATTCGCACTGTACGACGGCCCGGGTCACGAAGCGAGGCGTGATCCCGCGCCGGGGATCAGAATCGGGTCGATGCTCCTCCTATTATTGATCTTCAAGAGGATCCGCGCAACCCGCGCAGGGAAATGACAGGCCGAAACACGAAAAAAAAAATGATGGTAAAAAAAAGAGGGAATGACAGACGAAGCCGATCAAAGGAATAAATAATTACGCGGTCGTCACGTGCTTAATATGCTAATGAGGCACCGGTACCCTGTGTTCTTATTTTATTATCACTTTTTGCGAGACGTGTCTCTTTTTTTTTCTTTCGCCGCGTGACTTCGTGCACCTTGTGCCGTATGTCGCGGTCGCTGCGGCTGACGCGCGCGTTACCGAACGTTTTGCAGCGTTATGTGGCGCAGGACAACCTGAATGACCGGGGCGGGGCGGGGCGCACGGATGGAGCCCCCACCTCAGTGCTCCAGTTAACTTCAATTAAACGCGCGCAATCATAAGCGACATGCTCTCTGTCTCTCTCTTTCTTTCTCTCTCTCTCTCTCTCTCTCTCTCTCTCTCTCTCTCTCTCTCTACCTCCCTCCGTCCCTCCCTCCCTGCCTCCTCCCTCCCTCCCTCTCTATCTCTCTCTCCCTCTCTCCCTCTTTCCCTCTCTCCCTCTCTATCTCTCTCTCCCTCTCCCTCTCTCGCTCTCGCTCTCTCGCTCTCGCTCTCCCTTCCCTCTCACTCCGTCTCTCCCTGCACGCCTCCCTAGCCATATACCTCCACATCAACAGAAACAGGTCTGGGTCGCATCAATCGTGCTGTTTACTGGTATGGCAAGGACGAAATGACACCCTTGCTGTGCGTGCGTGTGCGTGAAGATTTACTTTTGTTATTCACTACCATTGTGGACTGTGAGAATATTGCTGCCTTCTTATTGTTGTTTGTGAAATAAAATAATCTTGCAATGATTTCCGATTGCGCATCTCCATTGCAAGATCAATCGTTCATCAATGCAGTTATGTGATGACTATTTTATCGTGCGTGTTTGTAAACTTTCAGAAGTTATCCGCGAAAGTACAAATAATTTTGCACAGTTGTACAGTTGTGTACCGTCGAGCGTACGTACGTACGTACACCACGTACATCGGGCCTCTCTCACCGAAGCTTGACGTCAGAGCGCGGGTCTTTAAATTTGTATTTTTATCCCGCATCTCGCCTCGGAGCCCACTGTTGTCTCGCGCGTATAAAGCACACGTTTACGGGAAGAATTATTCGTGTCCCGACGAAAAGGGTTTTTGGCTGAGCGTTAGCGAAGCCTTTGCTGTCATGAGGTGCAGGGAACTCTTTGGTTGTGTGTCTGTCTGTCTATCTGAAATCACACACGTTTCTCAAAGACGGCAACTTCAATTGACTTCAAACTGCGCACGAAGCATCAGTATAAATCCGGTCGTATCGAGTTTAGTTTAGAAGTTTGATAGAAGATGTTTGAAATAAGCGATCGTTTAATTTGAATTCGTAGTTTGGTGGTAGTAGGTTGGTAGCACGGCACTCTCACCTGAAGACTTTAATACCTTCTCAGCAGTGATTAAAATGTCAGATACTCAAACCGAGTGTTTTAGTTTTAGTTTTAGAGTTGCGGAA
>NW_026267189.1:498880-504236 GCF_000697945.3 Frankliniella occidentalis | reverse complement strand
CGAACCTGAACGTGATGAGGCGACCTTGAACTTTGGAGTGAAACAGGTTTCATGTGCATCGTGACAGAGGCGTGGTGCTGGGCGTGGCGGGCCGGGGCCGTGTGTGTAGGGCCTGAAGCTAATTCTGGGTAGAGAGGAGGAGGAGGAGAGAGACGCGCGGTTTAAGCCTCGCGAGGTGTGCGACGATAACTTTGAGGAGATAACTCATAGGAGATAAGTTTGATTACATTTTATTACTTTTTTGAGGGGGGGGGGGAAAGCTGCGCGGCGATGTGCGTCTCAGCCTCCGGGCGAGGGAGGGAGGTGGAGGAGGAGGAAGGGGCAGCGACGGATCAGGCACGCGGTGCGCGGGGTCACCGGCTGACTGGGTATATGGACCCCGCGCGCTGTATACGTCAACCCTTCTGCCGAGTGGTGTGGCCGGAGCAAAGCTACCGTGTCGTGGTCGATAGCCTGCAGTACAGCGGTGGCCGGGGCCCTGACCGCCGCACCGCGCCGCGCCACGACTTCGGTTTCATCGCGATAACTATACGGGCCAGCCCCCCGCGCGCCCGGCTTACAGCGAGCCACCCTCGCGGATCGATGCAAACTTTGTTTCGTTTTGCACAGTATCATGACTCATGAAAAGGTCGACCAAATAAATCAAGCCGCGCCTGCTGGGAAAAACATTACGAGAGCCTCAGTAAAAATTTGGTTATTGGCTCCTTTATTAGCATAAGTCTATCCTTAAAGCACAACCATGTAGAAAACTGAGTGTTTTGCAGTACGTATGTTAAGTTTAGTTTTAAGGATATTTACTTGATTCAATAAACTCGTTTTATTTTGGGTGTGGGTCTTCAAATATGTTTTTAATTTCTGTTGTAAACTGGCGACTGCCAAGGACAATAATTATTGTAAAAATTGCATTGATATAAGACTGTACAAACAATGGACCATTAAAAAAATGTTGTAAATAAAAACGAGCCATTTCTCCTTTCCCCCGCCCCAGATCGGCCGCCTGTTAGTTACCGCGACACAATTAAAGCGCTCCATTTGTCCGACAGGTGGCGCCACTTACCCCCAGCCACCAGTGCGTGGCGCACGCTCCTACGGGACTCCTAATTCTATGAGGGCTGCCCTAGTCCCATTTAGTTTTGGCTGAGAGAGCAAATGATCTGTCGAGAGAGGGATTCATCGAACGGTACTGCTGTGGGGTTGATCTTCCCCGAACGGCCTTCAAAATGCACTTAATTCTTCGATCAAATAGACCAAGACGTCCACGAGTGAAAGAACACAGAAAAACGAGAAATTTGCAAAACTCACTCATATTGGTTACTTTGGCGGAAAAGTCACTCACAGAAAGTGAGAAAGTACAACCCTGCAGTGACAATTGTCGTGACGTTCTTTCGATTGCAGTGTGAGCGTTTGGCACATACTTTATTTGCGGCTCCTTATTCAGCCACGACTTTCCGCGCGGTTTATTTTTGCCGGGCGACGGGTGCAGCGGTCGCGGTACCTTTCCATTTTTTCTCCCTCCCGGGCCCGGCATAAGCTTTTGGGGCGCATAGCGCCGCATAAGCGATGGCGACAGTTTTTATCGTCCGCGGTGACCGTCCCGACCGCCCCGTCCCGGCCGCACTTTAAATGCTAAACCAGGGCGGCGCGTGCGGCGCAGCGAGTCCACACTAAACACGGAATTTGAATTTCAACTTCAAAATTCACAAAGTACACCGCTTTTTTGCCTTTTTGGGGGGGCGTTTGGGATGTGATGGACGAGGAAACCCTTTCTGTCTTGTACCGCGATACGGTCGGCGGAGGTCGAGGGTGGCGCAAGCGGGTGCAAAAGTAGAAAAGTCCGATGAATTACATATTAAAAGTTCGGCGGAGACCCTTCACCCGCCTCGATTGCAATAAAAGTCACGGCCAGCAGGCTTTGCTTTTTGTCTCGAATTGTCCAGTTTCCTCGCCGCGCTGTTATTTGTTTCGCCTTGCTCCTCCTCTTTGCCGCGCCGTGCGACAGAGAGGAGCAGGGTTTGGGGAGAAGGGGAGGAGGAGAGGAGGAGGCACTGAACCTCCCGATGCCATTGCCTTTCTTGCCAGGCATTGCCCCTCTCGGCCATCCCCTCGCACCGCGGGCCGAGCAGCGACGGACAATCCGCCTGGGCCCGGCTCGGCTGGGCTCGGCTGGGCTCGGCTGGGCTCGGCTGGGCTCGGCCCGGCCGCTAATGGCGAGGTTGACATTACCTGGGTGATTTTCGCCATTATACTGAGAGCGTACTCTTTTTGTCTTTTCCAGTGATTCCCTCTACCGCTGCTGCCGCCGCCACCGCCGCCGCCCCACTCCACCTCTCACCGCTGCCGCCGCACCGGTCGCTCGGCCCGGCCGGCCGCTGCCGAGCTCAGTCCTCTGCCATGAGTCATGGTGTGAGCGTGCCGTGAGCCCCCCGCAGCCGCCGCCGCCGCCGCCGCCATGAGCGTGCCCGTCGTGCCCCTGGTGCCCACGGTGCCCGCGCCCGGCGCCGCGCTCCTGCCCGTCGTCGTGCCCATGTCCCTGCCGGCCGAGGCCGCGCGCGGGCTGCGCCTCGTCGTCAACCCCCAGGAGTGGGCCCAGGTCCGCGCCAAGCGGGAGGACCCGCCCGCCCCGCTGCGCAGGACCTCCGCGTCGGCGTCCGCGGCCTCCGTCCCGACCAGCCGCCGGTCCAGCGACGATGTGTGAGTAGTTTACCCACCTTGATGTGCTGATATCCGTCATTGTCCAGAGCATTGCTGAACATTTGGCATTGCGCAGTAGATTCTTTTAACTGAACGAGCTCATAATTCCTTAAAATTAGCTGTCCCTAACAGGTGTGCATGTCAAATATATTGAAGTAATGTATTATTTTCATCAGGATTTGTTCAGTATAATATCCTGCATGCCTGATATTTAATTCTTTAGGACACATTTTTATGACTGTCAATTGTATTACCGCGCAATAATACAAGAAAAGCTTCATAGAGTAACTTGTTACAATTCATTCATTCATTCATTCATTCATTCATTCATTCATTCATTCATTCATTCATTCATTCATTCATCCATTCATTCATTCATTCATTCATTCATTCATTCATTCATTTTAACACCTCATAGAGTGTAGTGCATCATGTCCGTCGTTGGTTTGGGGAAATTGTTATCGTGGGGCCCTAAACCCAGATTGTTATGGTGGTGCATAGATTTTTACCTTTTATTGACGATTGTATGCAAGGGATGAAGCTCTTTAGCCCCTTAGCTGCGGGGTCTTCGTACGTGATGATGAGCTGGTGTTATTTCTAGTCTGGTGTGGAGCACCTGCTGATTCTAGATGTGCATCGTGTGCATTGTGTTTTGTGGGTGTCTGAACTGTGCACTTCATCTTCCAGGGACACGGTGGACTACCCCCTGACGCCGACCACCCCCGAGTCTCCCGACACCCACGTGCAGATCTTCGAGTACCTCAAGACGAATTGCCGAACGGAGGAATACGTCGACAAGATAGTGCCGAGCCTCGTGCGGGACCCTCGGAGCCTCAAGGACATCCCCGAGATGTCCAGGACGCTGACGGGGTTGCCGGACGTCAGGGACGACAAGGACATCCTGCATGACCTGGGCCACAAGAGCGTCCAGGATGGCGACGAAGACGACGACGCCGACCTCGCGCGGCCGCCCAAGCCCTCCGTCGTGTCGCTGCCCGTCAACCTGCTCCGCTACCTGGACGAGTCCCGGTGCACCACCCCGCACCAGCCCGGCCGCCGGAGGATGTCGTCGCTGGCCTCGACGCTGTCCCTCTCGCAGCTGTCGCAGCGGCTGCCCCTGCCGCGCCACCTGCGCCAGTTCACCGTCAAGAACATCAAGATGAGCCTCAACAAGCTGTGCCGGCGACGGTCCGTCGTCATCACGGAGAGCGACCCCACCTACAAGGTGGCCTACCTTGGCAACGTGCTCACCGGCTGGGCGAAGGGTGAGTACCTGTCTGCACTGTAAAGCCCGGCCGTCTAGCAGCAATGAGCGACTAGGGATCACCCCGAAAGCATGCCCGTCTAACTCGCCGTCACGAAACTGCCAAGTGTAGCTCCCGCTAGCTCTCATAGCGCCTGATAGGTAGGCAACATCTCGCCTTCAGCGCATGCGTGTATCGCGGAGTGGCCTACCCTGCATCTCGCAGGCGCCATGCTCCAGTCATCTGTCGAATGAATCTGAGGAAAACGGACTTACTTCCTCAGAGATCCCCGAGTCTCCGGAACAACTTAAACATTACTACGTTAGGCCAGCCCAATATTTGAGTTGAGCTGACCTCTCGGGGGTGTGATCTCGACCCTTCTACCGTCCCGCTCGTCACCATGGATGGACATGATGTCCCTCCCCTCCCAGCGACCCGGCGTCCGCACTGCTGATGTGGGAGCCCCCCGTGAATGACTCACTGAAAAACGAGTAGAAACCAGCTGAGACCTGCTCCGTTTGCCTTAATTGTGGCTTATGAGAGGCGGGGCAGGAGCGGGGACAGGAGCGGGGGCGAGGATGGACCTCTCCAGACGAAAACAGTCCTGTTGGTGGGACGGCAGGCGCCTAAACCCCTCTCTCTCTCTCTCCCTCCCCCTCCCTCCCTCCCTCCCTCTCTTTCTTCCTCTCTCTCTGTCCCTGCTGAGAGCCGCCTCCTCGCCGTCCTCTGGAAAGTTCGCGCGCCGCGCTCATCACTCCGCTGAGTGTGAATTTGCTGGAATTATGACAGTAGAGAAGGGGAAAGGAAAGGGCACATTTTCTTTCTGCGGTTTCACTGGAAACGCAAGTGTGTGAATGCTCATTCGTAAACTTAAGGGAGTAAAGGTGTGAATTTTCCTTTGAAATTCGCATACTTCTGCCCCCATGTGTACGATTGGCGTTGACACACTTACAAGTGTGCGACATTCACACACATTTGGGCTTCCCGTGTTGTTTTTTTTTCCTCGCGCCCGACAATGTGGTGGAAGTGTTGTGTAGGTACCGTCGGTTTGGCTTCGGTCCCCCCCGCTCATTATGCAAAACTTTTAGCGCGGCCGTTAAGTGGTATGTTGGCCTAATGATCACACCCGGCTGACGAGTCCGGATGGCAATAATCACAACTGAACAAAACTTTGCGACAGCAGGCAATTGCTGTCGTGGAGCAGTATACCTTTCGGGTACCTTACCGCTGGAGGGCACCTCTGGAAGATACGGCAGCAGTTCAAAGGTCCCGAGCCGCGAACCGAGGCGGGCCGAGCCGAGCCGGGCCGAGCCGAGTCGGGTCGAGCCACGGCTGCTTGGAGGGCACACCGGCGCTAGCTTGGCGCTGTGGCGGAAGACTTTGTGGACTAATGACGGGTAATTGCAGAAGCAGCCCCCCCC